>NW_025533864.1:310000-384395 GCF_020615455.1 Coregonus clupeaformis
AGGGACGGAGAATCACTGGCAGTTCTCTTTCCAAGGAAATTAACTTAAATATGATTAGACTATAGTTTACTACAGTGTCTGTAAATGCAGTTGAAGTCGGAAGTTTACATACACTTAGGTTGGAGTCATTAAAACTCGTTTTTCAACCACTCCACAAATTTCATGTTAGCAAACTATAGTTTTGGAAAGTCGGTTAGTTTTGGAAAGTCGGCTACTTTGTGCATGACACAAGTAATTTTTCCAACAATTGTTTACAGACAGATTATTTCACTTATATTTCACTGTATCACAATTCCAGTGGGTAAGAAGTTTACATACACTAAGTTGACTGTGCCTTTAAACAGCTTGGAAAATTCCAGAAAATGATGTCATGGCTTTAGAAGCTTCTGATAGGCTAATTGACATAATTTGAGTCAATTAGAGGTGTACCTGTGGATGTATTTCAAGGCCTACCTTCAAACTCAGTGCCTCTTTGCTTGAAATCATGGGAAAATCAAAAGAAATCAGCCAAGACCACAGAAAAAAAATTGTAGACCTCCACAAGTCTGGTTCATCCTTGGGAGCAATTTCCAAAAGCCTGAAGGTACCACGTTCATCTGTACAAATAATAGTACGCAAGTATAAACACCATGGGACCACGCAGCCGTCATACTGCTCAGGAAGGAGACGCGTTCTGTCTCCTAGAGATGAACGTACTTTGGTGCGAAAAGTGCAAATCAATCCCAGAACAACAGCAAAGGACCTTGTGAAGATGCTGGAGGAAACAGGTACAAAAGTATCTATATCCACAGTAAAACAAGTCCTATATCGACATAACCTGAAAGGCCGCTCAGCAAGGAAGAAGCCATTGCTCCAAAACCGCCATAAAAAAGCCAGACTACGGTCTGCAACTGCACATGGGGACAAAGGTCATATACTTTTTGGAGAAATGTCCTCTGGTCTGATGAAACAAAAATAGAACTGTTTGGCCATAATGACCATTGTTATGTTTGGAGGAAAAAGGGGGTTGCTTGCAAGCCGAAGAACACCATCCCAACCGTGAAGCACAGGGGTGGCAGCATCATGCTGTGGGAGTGCTTTGCTGCAGTAGGGACTGGTGCACTTCACAAAATAGATGGCATCATGAGGAAGGAAAATTATGTAGATATATTGAAGCAACATCTCAAGGCATCAGTCAGGAAGTTAAAGCTTGGTCGCAAATGGGTCTTCCAAATGGACAATGACCCCAAGCATACTTCCAAAGTTGTGGCAAAATGGCTTAAGGACAACAAAGTCAAGGTATTGGAGTGGCCATCACAAAGCCCTGACATCAATCCTATAGAAAATGTGTGGGCAGAACTGAAAAAACGTGTGTGAGCAAGGAGGCCTACAAACCTGACTCAGTTACACCAGCTCTGTCAGGAGGAATGGGCCATAATTCACCCAACTTATTGTGGGAAGCTTGTGGAAGGCTACCCGAAACGTTTGACCCAAGTTAAATCATTTAAAGGCAATGCTACCAAATACTAATTAAGCGTATGTAAACTTCTGACCCACTGGGAATGTGATGAAAGAAATAAAAGCTTAAATAAATCATTCTCTCTACTATTATTCTGACATTTCACATTCTTAAAATAAAGTGGTGATCCTAACTGACCTAAGACAGGGAATATTTACTAGGATTAAATGTCAGGAATTGTGAAAAACTGAGTTTAAATGTATTTGGCTAAGGTGTATGTAAACTTCCGACTTCAACTGTACATGTTGATAATGGAAAGAAGTGGAGGGTGCTCAACCAATGTGAGTCGAGGTGCAATCAAAATGTTTTATCATAATTGAAAAGGAAAACGCGTGGACAGCGTTTCGCCTTTTACTTTTATATAAATATAGATTACACATTTATTTGTCCATGCCTGATAATCGTCCTAAAAGGTAGGCTATATCCTATATGATAATCGTCCTCCTAATAAAAGGTAGGCTATATCCTATATGATAATCGTCCTAATAAAAGGTAGGCTATATCCTATATGATAATCGTCCTCCTAATAAAAGGTAGGCTATATCCTATATGATAATCGTCCTCCTAAAAGTTAGGCTATATCCTATATGATAATCGTCCTCCTAAAAGGTAGGCTATATCCTATATGATAATCGTCCTAATAAAAGGTAGGCTATATCCTATATGATAATCGTCCTCCTAAAAGGTAGGCTATATCCTATATGACAATCGTCCTCCTAAAAGGTAGGCTATATCCTATATGATAATCGGCCTCCTAATAAAAGGTAGGCTATATCCTATATGATAATCGTCCTAAAAGGTAGGCTATATCCTGTATGATAATCGTCCTAAAAGGTAGGCTATATCCTATACGATAATCGTCCTCCTAAAAGGTAGGCTATATCCTATATGATAATCGTCCTCCTAAAAGGTAGGCTATATCCTATATGATAATCGTCCTAAAAGGTAGGCTATATCCTATATGATAATCGTCCTCCTAAAAGGTAGGTTATATCCTATATGATAATCGTCCTAATAAAAGGTAGGCTATATCCTATATGATAATCGTCCTCCTAAAAGGTAGGCTATATCCTATATGATAATCGTCCTCCTAATAAAAGGTAGGCTATATCCTATATGATAATCGTCCTAAAAGGTAGGCTATATCCTATATGATAATCGTCCTCCTAAAAGGTAGGTTATATCCTATATGATAATCGTCCTAATAAAAGGTAGGCTATATCCTATATGATAATCGTCCTCCTAAAAGGTAGGCTATATCCTATATGATAATCGTCCTCCTAATAAAAGGTAGGCTATACCCTATATGATAATCGTCCTAATAAAAGGTAGGCTATATCCTATATGATAATCGTCCTCCTAAAAGGTAGGCTATATCCTATATGATAATCGTCCTCCTAAAAGGTAGGCTATATCCTATATGATAATCGTCCTAATAAAAGGTAGGCTATATCCTATATGATAATCGTCCTCCTAAAAGGTAGGCTATATCCTATATGATAATCGTCCTCCTAAAAGGTAGGCTATATCCTATATGATAATCGTCCTCATAAAGGTAGGCTATATCCTATATGATAATCGGTCCTCCTAAAAGGTAGGCTATATCCTATATGATAATCGTCCTCCTAAAAGGTAGGCTATATCCTATATGATAATCGTCCTCATAAAGGTAGGCTATATCCTATATGATAATCGTCCTCCTAAAAGGTAGGCTATATCCTATATGATAATCGTCCTCCTAAAAGGTAGGCTATATCCTATATGATAATCGTCCTCCTAAAAGGTAGGCTATATCCTATATGATAATCGTCCTAAAAGGTAGGTTATATCCTATATGATAATCGTCCTCCTAAAAGGTAGGCTATATTTGACCTTTTTTTTGTTGTTGACATTTTTGTCATTTAGCAGACGCTCTTATCCAGAGCGACTTACAGTTAGTTTATTTTTCATACTGGCCCCCATTGGGAATCAAACCCATAACCATGGCATTGCAAACACCATGCTCTACCAACTGAGCTACCTCCCTGCCGGCCATTCCCTCCCCTACCCTGGACGACGCTGGGCCAATTGTGCGCCGCCCCATGGGTCTCCCGGTCGCGGCCAGCTACGACAGAGCCTGGATAGGTATATCCTATATGATAATCGTCCTCCTAATAAAAGGTAGGCTATATCCTATATGATAATCGTCCTAAAAGGTAGGCTATATCCTATATGATAATCGTCCTAAAAGGTAGGCTATATCCTATATGATAATCGTCCTAAAAGGTAGGCTATTTCCTATATGATAATCGTCCTCCTAAACGGTAGGCTATATCCTATATGATAATCGTCCTCCTAAAAGGTAGGCTATACCCTATATGATAATCGTCCTAATAAAAGGTAGGCTATATCCTATATGATAATCGTCCTAATAAAAGGTAGGCTATATCCTATATGATAATCGTCCTCCTAATAAAAGGTAGGCTATATCCTATATGATAATCGTCCTCCTAAAAGGTAGGCTATATACTATATGATAATCGTCCTCCTAATAAAAGGTAGGCTATATCCTATATGATAATCGTCCTAATAAAAGTTAGGCTATATCCTATATGATAATCGTCCTAATAAAAGGTAGGCTATATCCTATATGATAATCGTCCTCCTAATAAAAGGTAGGCTATATCCTATATGATAATCGTCCTCCTAAAAGGTAGGCTATATCCTATATGATAATCGTCCTAATAAAAGTTAGGCTATATCCTATATGATAATCGTCCTAATAAAAGGTAGGCTATATCCTATATGATAATCGTCCTCCTAATAAAAGGTAGGCTATATCCTATATGATAATCGTCCTCCTAAAAGGTAGGCTATATCCTATATGATAATCGTCCTAAAAGGTAGGCTATATCATATATGTTAATCGTCCTAAAAGGTAGGCTATATCCTATATGATAATCGTCCTCCTAAAAGGTAGGCTATATCCTATATGATAATCGTCCTCCTAAAAGGTAGGCTATATATCCTATATGATAATCGTCCTAATAAAGGTAGGTTATATACTATATGATAATCGTCCTCCTAATAAAAGGTAGGCTATATCCTATATGATAATCGTCCTAAAAGGTAGGCTATATCCTATATGATAATCGTCCTCCTAAAAGGTAGGTTATATCCTATATGATAATCGTCCTAATAAAAGGTAGGCTATATCCTATATGATAATCGTCCTCCTAAAAGGTAGGCTATATCCTATATGATAATCGTCCTGCTAATAAAAGGTAGGCTATATCCTATATGATAATCGTCCTCCTAATAAAAGGTAGGCTATATCCTATATGATAATCGTTCTCCTAAAAGGTAGGCTATATCCTATATGATAATCGTCCTAAAAGGTAGGCTATAACCTATATGATAATCGTCCTCCTAAAAGGTAGGCTATATCCTATATGATAATCGTCCTCCTAAAAGGTAGGCTATATCCTATATGATAATCGTCCTCCTAAAAGGTAGGCTATATCCTATATGATAATCGTCCTCCTAAAAGGTAGGCTATATCCTATATGATAATCGTCCTCCTAAAAGGTAGGCTATATCCTATATGATAATCGTCTTCCTAAAAGGTAGGCTATATCCTATATGATAATCGTCCTAAAAGGTAGGCTATATCCTATATGATAATCGTCCTAAAAGGTAGGCTACATCCTATATGATAATCGTCCTCCTAAAAGGTAGGCTATATCCTATATGATAATCGTCCTCCTAAAAGGTAGGCTATATCCTGTATGCAAAGCGTAGCTCAAGAGAAAGTGAGAGTGTCCGCTGGCTTCATTCTTGCTGCTTCCAGTTCAGTAGCCATAGCTGCGAGATCAGGTGTACGTGGTCTCAATTAAATAGATTATAGCCTATGCATGGGCGGAGAAGCACGGGCAGTTATCTTTCCAAGGAAATGTACTTCCTAAATATTATTAGGCTATAGTTTACTACAGTACATTGCCTAGAAATAAATATTGATCACCCATGTTTGTCTCAGTCTGAAAATTGACCCACTCCTAAAATGTAGGCTATAAAAATAGCTCAAGAGAACGTCTCTCCAACTGCTCTCTTCAAACTACTTATAGTAATACCGAAGGCCTAATATAATGGGCCACGTGAGAATCTCTGGTAATTTAACCTATTTCTTAGGTTAATTTGGGCACAGAATTGCCGGGACCATTGCCGGGACCATGGCCGGGACCATGGCTGGGACCATGGCTGGGACCATGGCTGGCAAGTGAACTGCGTCACATACGCCTAAAATAACATTGTTGGGTTGGGACCAGTTCTTGCGTTAACGGGTCGGACAGAAAGCCAGTGGGTGTGTTTGGGTGCGGTATGAAAAGCTGCAGGTGCGAGCAGGAGCGGGATGAAGAAATCAGTCCCACACAGACCTAATTATTGATAATAATAATAATAAACTATATAACAATAATATGTGACCCCCTGTCTGCCTTCAAGGTAGTGGGGCAACACGTGTCTAACATTACCTGACACCTGAAGACTTGTATTAGCTCCCTGTGCTAATACCTAGGCTTTAGCTCAGCGGGCTACACAGACTTTTGGTGTGTAGGATCACCAGATTCTGACCTTCGAACCCAGACTGAGACATAAACACACACACACCCTCCCACACTCTGACCTGAAGACTTGCATTAACTCCCCAAGCTAATGACTAGGCTTTAGCTCAGTGGGCTAACACCCTCCCACCCTCTGCCTATCTGTCTGTCTTCAGGATGCAGTGAAGCGTCTGGAGTGGATAGCCGGCGGGACGTGGACCCCGTCAGCGCTGAAGTACGCCTACGACCACCTGATCAAGGACAGCCGCCGAGCTAAAGCCAACGTCACCGTGGTGGTCATCACAGACGGACGGTTCGACCCCAGGGACGACGACTCACTGCTCACATACCTCTGCAGGTAGCAGACCGGGGAGATGGAGCTGTGTGTTGTGGGTGTGTGTGTGTGTGTGTGTGTGTGTGCGTATCGAGTGGGGACACATGTTTTATCAGCTGTGTGTGCCACCTATCTGATGATCTGTGTGTGTGTCTCTGTGTGTGTGTCTCTCTGTGTGTGTGTGTGTGTGTGTGTGTGTGTGTGTGTGTGTGTGTGTGTGTGTGAGCAGTGACCCCAGTGTGGATGTGAGTGCCATCGGTATAGGAGACATGTTTGACCAGATAGAGGAGAATGAGAGTCTGAAGAGTATAGCCTGTCAGAGAGACGGGAGGGTGCTGGGGATGAGACGCTTCGCTGATCTGGTGGCGGAGGAGTTCATCGACAAGATAGAGGCCGTGCTCTGCCCAGGTACAGTACACACACACACACACACACACACACACACACACACACACACACACACACCTAAATCCTCTCTCTCTCTCTCTCTCTCTCTCTCTCTCGTACACATAGTACTTGTATAACAGAGACAAATGATCAATAACTTCATGATCAATAACTTCATGATCAATAACTTCATGATCAATAACTTCATGATCAATAACTTCATGATCAATAACTTCTCTCTCTCAGACCCTGTGATCGTGTGCCCTGACCTTCCCTGTAAAACTGGTAAGATCATTCTGATTATTGAGATTTAAAGATTTTAATTCTGATGTCCCTTAACTAACCTTAACTAACCTTAACTAACCTTAACTCGTTCTCCGTACTGCCTCGATTGGCAAAAAATAACCAAATGCGCTTTGTCGTGGAAAACATTTAAATCTTTACATTAACATGACAGCCCATCACCCTGAGGCTGAACAATGATAATTAAACCAGAGATTTAAAGAATTAACAAGCTAGAAAGGTAGAACGGGATTTCACAGATTGGAATGGAAGAACAATTAAGCAACGTGCTTGGTGGGTGTACCGGCGGCCATATTGGAAAGTGACCATTGGGGATGTTGATTCGTCACTTTTCATCGCCCACTATTCTCCTGCTCGGTGGGGGGCGTGGCCAGCCTGCTGGGCAGTTTAATATAACAGTTAGAACTGGCAGATACATAATATAACAGTTAGAACTGGCAGATACATAATATAACAGTTAGAACTGGCAGATACATAATATAACAGTTAGAACTGGCAGATACATAATATAACAGTTAGAACTGGCAGATACATACAATAACAGTTAGAACTGGCAGATACATAATATAACAGTTAGAACTGGCAGATACATAATATAACAGTTAGAACTGGCAGATACATAATATAACAGTTAGAACTGGCAGATACATAATATAACAGTTAGAACTGGCAGATACATAATATAACAGTTAGAACTGGCAGATACATAATATAACAGTTAGAACTGGCAGATACATACAATAACAGTTAGAACTGGCAGATACATGATATAACAGTTAGAACTGGCAGATACATAATATAACAGTTAGAACTGGCAGATACATAATATAACAGTTAGAACTGGCAGATACATAATATAACAGTTAGAACTGGCAGATACATAATATAACAGTTAGAACTGGCAGATACATAATATAACAGTTAGAACTGGCAGATACATAATATAACAGTTAGAACTGGCAGATACATAATATAACAGCATGAAAATACACGTAAAGGTTTAACCTTGAAAGGATTTTAAAGCTGTAAACCAGACATGTATATATATATATATGTATAAGCCTATCATCTCATCTCTGGTAGCAGCACAGTGTGTCATTCCAATGTGTGTGTGTCCCTTCAACGTGTGTGTGTGTGTCCCTTCAACGTGTGTGTGTCCCTTCAACGTGTGTGTGTGTGTCCCTTCAACGTGTGTGTGTCCCTTCAACGTGTGTGTGTCCCTTCAACGTGTGTGTGTGTGTCCCTTCAACGTGTGTGTGTGTCCCTTCAACGTGTGTGTGTGTCCCTTCAACGTGTGTGTGTGTCCCTTCAACGTGTGTGTGTGTGTGTGTCCCTTCAACGTGTGTGTGTGTGTCCCTTCAACGTGTGTGTGTGTCCCTTCAACGTGTGTGTGTGTCCCTTCAACGTGTGTGTGTGTGTCCCTTCAACGTGTGTGTGTGTCCCTTCAACATGTGTGTGTGTGTCCCTTCAACGTGTGTTTGCGTATGTGTGTTTCAGAGCCAGCAGTGGCCAGCTGTGTTCAGCGCCCCGTGGACCTTGTGTTCATGCTGGACGGGTCAGAGAGGATGGGAGTGGAGAACCACCGCCGCGCCAAGGAGTTCATCGAGAACGTGGCTCGCCGCCTCACCCTGGCCAACGGCGAATCAGACGACAGGAATGCCCGCGTGGCCCTGCTGCAGTACGGCGGCCAATCAGAACAGAGGGTGGAGTTCTCGCTCACGCACAATCTGACGGTGATCGCTGATTCGCTGGCGGGGATGAGCTACATGGACTCCGCCTCTTCTCTGGGCAGCGCCATCATACACGCTGTCAATAACCTAGTTATGTCACAGGTACATTCAGGTCCATAATTATTGGCACCCTTGATAAAGTTGAGCAAAAAACACTGTATAAAATAAATAATACAAATACTGAGCTATATTGTATTCTCAAAAATATATCTAGTTAAGATAGGGGTCAAAATTATTGCCACCCTGTTTTCAATACTCTAGCACACTCCCCTGTTTTCAATACTCCTAACGCTGTATAACTGTACTGTCTCTCTGTGTGGTTTACAGGGCACCCGCCTGGCACGTCGTAACGCTGAACTGTCCTTCGTCTTCATCACTGACGGCATCACTGCGGGCAACAGCCTGGAGGAGGGCGTCTCAGCCATGCGGCGGGCCGAGGGCATTCCCACGGTGATCGCCATGGGGACCGACACGGACCAGGAAGTGCTGAGGAAGGTTGCCCTGGGAGACACGTTGGCCATCTTTAGAGGGGAGGACTACGCCACGCTGGGGAAACCCACCTTCTTCGAACGCTTCATCCGCTGGGTCTGCTAATCAGCTAACCAGTTCGTTAGAGCTAATGAGCTGTTTTTTAACTAGCTGTTAAAGCTGCAATCCGTAAGAATCTTTTCAGTTATGAAAAAGAAACAAAAAGGTGTTCTCTGGGATTTGAATTAAAGTCATATGGTGCTCTGCGGTTTTCCAGGCTTTAGCAAAATAGCAGAACTTGGACTTCTAGCTCATCCACAAGACACAAGGCACTCCAGATTGTTGAATCTTTTAAATTAGTTAAATTACAGATTCCACCATTAACTAGATAAGCGCAAACAACCAAAGCCCCTGATATCAGTGATCTGATATTGAATGTTCAAGATGTTACAACTGTAGGTCCATTTATTTGTCGTTGATTCTTTGCATTGTGTTTCTAGAAGAGATCCCTCTCTGTGAGGTCTGTATTGTGTTTCTAGAAGAGATCCCTCTCTGTGAGGTCTGTATTTTGTTTCTAGAAGAGATCCCTCTCTGTGAGGTCTGTATTGTGTTTCTAGAAGAGATCCCTCTCTGTGAGGTCTGTATTGTGTTTCTAGAAGAGATCCCTCTCTGTGAGGTCTGTATTGTGTTTCTAGAAGAGATCCCTCTCTGTGAGGTCTGTATTGTGTTTCTAGAAGAGATCCCTCTCTGTCTCGCAAAACAGTCTCTACTTTTCAAACAGTCTTAAGTTTAAAAAGTCTTCAACTTAAAAAGTCTTAGGTTTTTCAAACAGTCTTAAGTTTTAAAAGTCTTCAACTTAAAAAGTCTTAGGTTTTTCAAACAGTCTTAAGTTTAAAAAGTCTTCAACTTAAAATGTCTTAGGTTTTTCAAACAGTCTTAAGTTTAAAAAGTCTTCAACTTGAAAAGTCTTACATTTTCAAACAGTCTTAAGTTTAAAAAGTCTTCAACTTGAAAAGTCTTACATTTTCAAACAGTCTTAAGGGTGTTATTTCGTTTTTAATTTCAGTGAAAGTGTCTCTTATCTATTATTATTCTAGATCAGACAATCATTTAGACACACACACACACACACATAAACACACACACAGAAATACACACACACACAAACACACACACAGAAATACACACACACACACACACACACAAACACACACACACACACACACACACAAAGCACACTAAAAATGCATTTGTTGTAAACTGAAAATGATGTAATAAAGCCAGCTTCAGTGTTTCTGTGTGTGTGTTTCTCTGTGTGTGTGTGTGTGTGTGTGTGTGTTTCTGTTCTTGTATTTGAGATTGTATTGGGACCACAACTTGCATAAACACCTTTCATATTAGGACCTTTGGACAAGTTAGGACCAAAAGCATGGTCCTCACAAGGCAAACCACTGGAATAGCCTGGAAATAGCATGCTAATATGCCTGGTTTGAAAATCAAGTAAAACTGTCATGGTCCTAATAAGGCAGTATTTTTGTAGGCCCCCTATGGGTACTGCAATATCGTATCATTGGATGGCCGAGAACATCAAGCGCCCTCTATAGGGAACATATAGTACTGCAGTATTTTCTCATTGGATGGCAGAGAACATCATGATTTTTCTGATTGGACTGTAGAAGCTGGCTCAGGGATTTGTTGTGATTGTCAACATCCATATGTGCATATGCTGTGTGTCACTGACTGCAACTGAAAAGCAAGAAGGTCGCTAAAATCAGCCTTTTTAATCAGTTTAATATGCTCAATTTTATTATTAAATTCAGCCTACTCTAGTAATCAGTTAATGTTTAATGCTAAATATCATGTCATGTTATACTGAATACCAGTGCTAAATAATTCATGTTTTTTGGGATTGGTTTAACCCTTAACAGTGAAAACTTATTAGAAAACCAGGTTTTTCTCAGTTTTCTTTGCCCTTTTGGGAACCCTTACAAATTAAATCTAGGTAGTGGTATGTATCCATGTGTACAGTTGTGGTCAAAAGTTTTGAGAATGACACAAATATAAATTTTCACAAAGTCTGCTGCCTCAGTTTTTATGATGGCAATTTGCATATACTCCAGAATGTTATGAAGAGTGATCAGATGAATTGCCAAGTCTAGGTCCAAAAGGCATGTGGCAAATAAAATTGGATTTGATTTGATTCAATTGTTGTGAAGAAGGCTTCAGGGCACCCAAGAAAGTCCAGCAAGCGCCTGACCGTCTCCTAAAGTTGATTCAGCTGCGGGATCGGGGCACCACCAGTGCAGAGCTTGCTCAGGAATGGCAGCAGGCAGGTGTGAGTGCATCTGCACGCACAGTGAAGCGAAGACTTTTGGAGGATGGCTTGGTGTCAAGAAGGGCAGCGAGGAAGCCACTTCTCTCCAGGAAAAACATCAGGGACAGACTGATATTCTGCAAAAGGTACAGGGATTGGACAGCTGAGGACTGGGGTCATTTCCGATTGTTTGGGGCATCCGGAAAAAAGCTTGTCCGGAGAAAACAAGGTGAGCGCTACCATCAGTCCTGTGTCATGCCAACAGTAAAGCATTCTGAGACCATTCATGTGTGGGGTTGATTCTCAGCCAAGGGAGTGGGCTCACTCACAATTTTGCCTAAGAACACAGCCATGAATAAAGAATGGTACCAACACATCCTCCGAGAGCAACTTCTCCCAACCATCCAACAACAGTTTGGTGATGAACAATGCCTTTTCCAGCATGATGGAGCACCTTGCCATAAGGCAAAAGTGATAACTAAGTGGCTCGGGGAACAAAACATCAACATTTTGGGTCCATGGCCAGGAAACTCCCCAGACCTTAATCCCATTGAGAACTTGTGGTCAATCCTCAAGAGGCGGGTGGACAAACAAAAACCCACAAATTCTGAAAACTCCAAGCATTGATTATGCAAGAATGGGCTGCCATCAGTCAGGATGTGGCCCAGAAGTTAATTGACAGCATGCCAGGGCGGATTGCAGAGGTCTTGAAAAAGAAGGGTGTAACACTCTGGCTCTATGGACGTTTATATTGAGCCAGGGTTGTTCATTTTCTTGTGTTGGGTGTATTTCATTTGGTGGTGTTGGGGATGGGTGAGTTTCATTTTGTTTGTGTCATGTGGTGATTGGTCGATGACTCCCAATCAGAGGTAACGAGTGTCAGCTGTCGGCTCGTTATCTCTGATTGGGAGCCATATATATTCTGTGTGTTTTCTCCTTTGTTTTGTGGGTTATTGTTTCCGTGTTGCTGTTAGTTTGTATCAGTATTTTGAACTTCACGTATCGTCATTTGTTGTTTTCTTCGTGGTTGCTTTAAATAATAAAGTCATCATGTTCACTGCAACGCTGCGCATTGGTCCGCTCCTTTTGACGATCGTGACAGAATAACCCACCACAAAAGGACCAAGCAGCGTAACAAGCGGCAACAGGACCTACCTACACAGGAGTTATGGACGCCTCCTAAGGTCGGGACATGGGAAGAGTTATTGGACGGAAAGGATCCTTGGGCACAACCGGGAGAATATCGCCTCCCTCGTGAAGAGCTGGAGGCAGCCAAAGCCGAGAGGAGGTGGTACGAGGAGGCAGCGCGAAGGCGAGGCTGGAAGCCCGTGGAAGAGAGGCAACCCCAAGAAATTTTTGGGGGCACATGGCTTGGGCAGCTGGGCAGCAGGAGGCTGCCACAGGGAGAAAAGGAGAGAAGGCTAACGGAGTACGGGAGCCATTGGCGAGTGGAAGGAGGGAAGTTGTTGTGGCACGGCATGAGAGACTGAAGTGTGTTCCCAGTCTGGTCCGGTCCGTTCTTGATCCCCAGTTAAGGCCAGTGGTGGGTGTTCCCGGTACGGACCGGTCTGTTCCTACTCACGCACCAGGTCCACGATGTGCGTCGCCAGCCGGCCAGAGTCTGCCGTCTGCCCTAGGGCGTCTGAACTGCCCGTCTGCCAAGCGCTGCATAAGCCGCCCGTCTGTACTGAGCCTGCAAAGCCGTCCGTCTGCCATGAGCCTTCAGAGCCGTCCGCCAGACAGAATCATACACCTGCTATGGAATCAGCAGGAGCCGACGCAGCCTATGCTGGACTGGAGGCTCGGGTTCGTGACCGGCAGGAGCGGCTCATGCGGATGGGAGCCGTCCTGCTGGAGGTGATGACTGCAATCCGAGGCTGGGGTCCGCCTCCACCGCTAGCCGCCCAGCCAGCACCATCAGCCAGCCATGAGCAGCCAGACCCGTTAGCCAGCCATGAGCAGCCAGATCCGTCAGCCAGCCATGAGCAGCCAGATCTGTCAGCCAGCCATGAGCAGCCAGATCTGTCAACCAGCCATGAGCAGCCAGATCCGTCAGCCAGCCATGAGCAGCCAGACCCGTCAGCCAGCCATGAGCAGCCAGATCCGTCAGCCAGCCATGAGCAGCCAGATCCGTCAGCCAGCCATGAGCAGCCAGATCCGTCAGCTAGCCATGAGCAGCCAGATCCGTCAGCCAGCCACGAGCAGCCAGATCCGTCAGCCAGCCATGAGCAGCCAGATCCGTCAGCCAGCCATGAGCAGCCAGACCCGTCAGCCAGCCATGAGCAACCAGATCCGTCAGCCAGCCATGAGCAGCCAGATCCGTCAGCCAGCCATGAGCAGCCAGATCCGTCAGCTAGCCATGAGCAGCCAGATCCGTCAGCCAGCCATGAGCAGCCAGATCCGTCAGCCAGCCATGAGCAGCCAGATCCGTCAGCCAGCCACGAGCAGCCAGATCCGTCAGCCAGCCATGAGCAGCCAGATCCGTCAGCCAGCCATGAGCAGCCAGATCCGTCAGCCAGCCATGAGCAGCCAGATCCGTCAGCCAGCCATGAGCAGCCAGATCCGTCAGCCAGCCATGAGCAGCCAGATCCGTCAGCCAGCCATGAGCAGCCAGATCCGTCAGCCAGCCATGAGCAGCCAGATCCGTCAGCCAGCCATGAGCAGCCAGATCCGTCATCCAGCCAGGATTCGCCAGAGCCGTCGAGCCAGGATCCGCCAGAGCCGTCCAGACAGGATCAGCCAGAGCCTTCCTCCAGACAGGATCAGCCAGAGCCTTCCGCCAGACAGGATCAGCCAGAGCCTTCCGCCAGACAGGATCAGCCAGAGCCTTCCGCCAGACAGGATCAGCCAGAGCCTTCCGCCAGACAGGATCCGCCAGAGCCGTCCAGCCAGGATCCGCCAGAGCCGTTCAGCCAGGATCCGCCAGAGCCGTTCAGCCAGGATCCGCCAGAGCCGTCCAGCCAGGATCCGCCAGAGCCGTCCAGCCAGGATCCGCCAGAGCCGTCCAGCCCGGATCCGCCAGAGCCGTCCAGCCAGGATCCGCCAGAGCCGTCCAGCCAGGATCCGCCAGGAGCCGTCCAGCCAGGATCCGCCAGAGCCGTTCAGCCAGGATCCGCCAGAGCCGTCCAGCCCGGATCCGCCAGAGCCGTCCAGCCAGGATCCGCCAGAGCCGTCCAGCCAGGATCCGCCAGAGCCGCCCAGCCAGGATCCGCCAGAGCCGTCCAGCCAGGATCCGCCAGAGCCGTCCCAGCCAGGATCCGCCAGAGCCGTCCCGCCAGGATCCGCCAGAGCCGTCCAGCCTGGATCCGCCAGAGCCGTCCCGCCAGGATCCGCCAGAGCCGTCCCGCCAGGGATCCGCCAGAGCCGTCCAGCCAGGATCCGCCAGAGCCGTCCAGCCAGGATCCGCCAGAGCCGTCCAGCCTGGATCCGCCAGAGCCGTCCCGCCAGGATCCGCCAGGAGACGCCCCGCCAGGATCCGCCAGAGCCGTTCCGCCAGGATCCGCCAGAGCCAGCCAGCCAGGATCCGCCATCTAGTCAGGTGCTGCCCCTTAGCCCGGTGCTGCCCTTTAGCCCGGTGCTGCCCTTTAGCCCGGTGCTGCCCCTTAGTCCGGTGCTGCCCCTGAGCCCGGTGCCGCCCCTTAGCCCGGTGCCGCCCCTTAGCCCGGTGCTGCCCCTTAGTCCGGTGCTGCCCCTTAGTCCGGTGCTGCCTTTTAGCCCGGTGCTGCCCCCTAGCCCGGTGCTGCCCCTTAGGCCGATGCTGCCCCTTAGTCCGGGGTTGCCCCCTTAGTCCAGGTGGGGTTAGGTGGAGGGTGGTCATTGGGAGGAGGCTACCGAAGCAGGTTGTGACTGTGGTGGGGTGGGGATCACGACCGGGGCCAGAGCCGCCACCATGGACAGACGCCCACCCAGACCCTCCCCTAGTCCTGATGTTGGTGCGCCCGGAGTTCGCACCTTTAGGGGGGGGTACTGTAACACTCTGGCTCTATGGACGTTTATATTGAGCCAGGGTTGTTCATTTTCTTGTGTTGGGTGTATTTCATTTGGTGGTGTTGGGGATGGGTGAGTTTCATTTTGTTTGTGTCATGTGGTGATTGGTCGATGACTCCCAATCAGAGGTAACGAGTGTCAGCTGTCGGCTCGTATCCTCTGATTGGGAGCCATATATATTCTGTGTGTTTTCTCCTTTGTTTTGTGGGTTATTGTTTCCGTGTTGCTGTTAGTTTGTATCAGTATTTTGAACTTCACGTATCGTCATTTGTTGTTTTCTTCGTGGTTGCTTTAAATAATAAAGTCATCATGTTCACTCGCAACGCTGCGCATTGGTCCGCTCCTTTTGACGATCGTGACAAGGGTCAACACTGCAAATATTGACTCTTTGCATAAACTAAATGTAATTGTCAATAAAAGCCTTTGACACTTATGGAATGCTTGTAATTATACTTCAGTATACCATAGTAACATCTGACAAAAATATCTAAAAACACTGAAGCAGCAAACTTTGTAAAGACCAATACTTGTGTCATTCACAAAACTTTTGACCACGACTGTAGTCTAGGATGCCACCTCACCCCTTTATGGTATTCTGAATTTAATATTTTTCCAGATTATGGTTGGGGGCCATCTTAAGAGCAACTTATTCAAAGAGCATCTTTCTCTGACATTGTCGGGGCAAGATATTGACATCCAGAGAGGTCCTAGGACAAGGCCCAAAATGAAGCCTGACCTAAATTTAAGGTGCTTTTGGGTGACAGCGGCAGAACCGTTGAAGCTAGAACCACAATCCAACCACAGGAACGTTCCTATGGTCCTCCCGATCTGTGCAAGCCTACCCTTGACCATGTGGAATTAACCATTTACAGTGAAAACAGGGTGTAATTCTTCTAACAGTTGACCTTGACCTCTCTCCCCATAGGAATACATTGCCTGTTGCCCTAAATTCAACCTGATGCCAATGTGGGTTGTGATTGGCATATCAAACTGTCTTCAATGACAACCCATCAGGCCACTACAAGGACTACCTGTGTTGATTTTAAGCTTCCTGGAGCAACCGGAAGTGGTTAAATTGACCCTAAACGTGGTTTTGATTTCACTCCCTGCAGTTAGTGAAAAACACTGCATTCAACCCTTTGTATATCAGTCAGTTCTTAACGTAAAGACTTGAAACTCAGGATTCTGTAAAAGCGTGTCCCAAGGAGGATATATGTTTACTTTCATCTTCCTGTAATAACAGGAAGTGCCTTCAATTGGGGTCATAGGGGCTGTTACGAAGGGTTAAAAATGTCACATCTTTCCATAATTTCATATATGTGATTAGGCAACCCTCATGAACCGGTACACATTAGAAAACCAGGTTTTTCTGAGGTTCAAGCTAAGTACAGTGGCTTGCGAAAGTATTCACCCCCCTTGGCATTTTTCCTATTTTGTTGCCTTACAACCTGGAATTAATATGGATTTTTGGGGGGTTTGTATTATTTGATTACACAACATGCCTACCACTTTGAAGATGCAGAATATTTTTTGTGTGAGCCACCTTTTAAAGCAATTACAGCTGTAAGTCTCTTGGGGTATGTCTCTATAAGCTTGGCACATCTAGCCACTGGGATTTTTGCCCATTCTTCAAGGCAAAACTGCTCCAGCTCCTTCAAGTTGGATGGTGTACAGCAATCTTTCAGTCATACCACAAATTCTCAATTGGATTGAGGTCTGGGCTTTGACTAGGCCATTCCAAGACATTTAAATGTTTCCCCTTAAACCACTCAAGTGTTCCTTTAGCAGTATGCTTAGGGTCATTGTCCTATTTGAAGGTGAACCGCCGTCCCAGTCTCAAATCTCTGGAAGACTGAAACAGGTTTCCCTAAAAAATTTCCCTCTATTTAGCGCCATCCATCATGCCTTCAATTCTGACCAGTTTCCCAGTCCCTACCGATGAAAAACATCCTCACAGCATGATGCTGCCACCACCATGCTTAACTGTGGGGATGGTGTTCTCGGGGTGGTGAGAGGTGTTGGGTTTGCACCAGACATAGCGTTTTCCTTGATGGCCAAAAAGCTCAATTTTAGTCTCATCTGACCAGAGTACCTTCTTCCATTTGTTTGGGGAGTCTCCCACATGCCTTTTGGCAAACACCAAACATGTTTGCTTATTTTTTTCTTTAAGCAATGGATTTTTTTCTGGCCAGTCTTCCGTAAAGCCCGGCTCTGTGGAGTGTACGGCTTAAAGTGGTCCTATGGACAGATACTCCAATCTCCGCTGTGGAGCTTTGCAGCTCCTTCAGGGTTATATTTGGTCTCTTTGTTGCCTCTCTGATGTTCAAAGTTTGAGATATTTTTTTATAGCCCAACCCTGATCTGTACTTCTCCACAACTTTGTCTCTGACCTGTTTGGAGAGCTCCTTGGTCTTCATGGTGCCGCTTGCATGGTGGTGCCACTTGCTTAGTGGTGTTGCAGACTCTGGGGCCTTTCAGAACAGGTGTATATATACTGAGATCATGTGACAGATCATGTGATACTTAGATTTCACACAGGTGGACTTTATTTAACTAATTATGTGACTTCTGAAGGTAATTGGTTGCACCAGATCTTATTTAGGGGCTTCATAGCAAAGGGGGTGAATACATATGCACACACCACTTTTCCATTATTTATTTTTTAGAATTCTTTGAAACAAGTAATTTTTTTCATTTCACTTCACCAATTTGGACTATTTTGTGTATGTCCATTCCATGCAATCCAAATAAAAATCTATTTAAATGACAGGTTGTAATGCAACAAAATAGGAAAAACGCCAAGGGCGATGAATACTTTTGCAAGGCACTGCAAGGATATTCATCAATTTCTAGTCTTTCAAGCTATTGAGGGGATTTGTCTGGGGGGTCATAGCTTAAACATGTCTATGACGATGAGGGGAGATGCATATGTGAGTCTCGAGCTAATCGGACCATGGATATAAGAAGGCTTGCCCCTGAACACTTGTAACTTAACTGCACTCCTGACATCATACTTGAGTATTGAGCCAATAGCAGCATCTATATACACTGCTCAAAAAAATAAAGGGAACACTAAAATAACACATCCTAGATCTGAATGAATGAAATAATCTTATTAAATACTTTTTTCTTTATAGTTGAATGTGCTGACAACAAAATCACACAAAAAGTATCAATGGAAATCAAATGTATCAACCAATGGAGGTCTAGATTTGGAGTCACACTCAAAATTAAAGTGGAAAACCACACTACAGGCTGATCCAACTTTGATGTAATGTCCTTAAAACAAGTCAAAATGAGGCTCAGTAGTGTGTGTGGCCTCCACATGCCTGTATGACCTCCCTACAACGCCTGGGCATGATCCTGATGAGGTGGCGGATGGTCTCCTGAGGGATCTCCTCCCAGACCTGGACTAAAGCATCCGCCAACTCCTGGACAGTCTGTGGTGCAACGTGGCGTTGGTGGATGGAGCGAGACATGATTTCCCAGATGTGCTCAATTGGATTCAGGTCTGGGGAACGGGCGGGCCAGTCCATAGCATCAATGCCTTCCTCTTGCAGGAACTGCTGACATACTCCAGCCACATGAGGTCTAGCATTGTCTTGCATTAGGAGGAACCCAGGGCCAACCGCACCAGCATATGGTCTCACAAGGGGTCTGAGGATCTCATCTCTGTACCTAATGGCAGTCAGGCTACCTCTGGCGAGCACATGGAGGGCTGTGCGGCCCCCAAAGAAATGCCACCCCACACCATGACTGACCCACCGCCAAACCGGTCATGCTGGAGGATGTTGCAGGCAGCAGAACGTTCTCCACGGCGTCTCCAGACTCTGTCACGTCTGTCACATGTGCTCAGTGTGAACCTGCTTTCATCTGTGAAGAGCACAGGGCGCCAGTGGCGAATTTGCCAATCTTGGTGTTCTCTGGCAAATGCCAACGTCCTGCACGGTGTTGGGCTGTAAGCACAACCCCCACCTGTGGACGTCGGGCCCTCATACCACCCTCATGGAGTCTGTTTCTGACCGTTTGAGCAGACACATGCACATTTGTGGCCTGCTGGAGGTCATTTTGCAGGGCTCTGGCAGTGCTCCTCCTGCTCCTCCTTGCAAAAGGCGGAGGTAGCGGTCCTGCTGCTGGGTTGTTGCCCTCCCTACGGCCTCCTCCACGTCTCCTGATGTACTGGCATGTCTCCTGGTAGCGCCTCCATGCTCTGGACACTACGCTGACAGACACAGCAAACCTTCTTGCCACAGCTCGCATTGATGTGCCATCCTGGATGAGCTGCACTACCTGAGCCACTTGTATGGGTTGTAGACTCCGTCTCATGCTACAACTAGAGTGAAAGCACCGCCAGCATTCAAAAGTGACCAAAACATCAGCCAGGAAGCATAGGAACTGAGAAGTGGTCTGTGGTCACCACCTGCAAAACCAGTCCTTTATTGGGGGTGTCTTGCTAATTGCCTATCATTTCCACCTGTTGTCTATTCCATTTGCACAACAGCATGTGATATTTATTGTCAATCAGTGTTGCTTCCTAAGTGGACAGTTTGATTTCACAGAAGTGTGATTGACTTGGAGTTACATTGTGTTGTTTAAGTGTTCCCTTTATTTTTTTGAGCAGTGTATATACAGTGAGGGAAAAAAGTATTTGATCCCCTGCTGATTTTGTACGTTTGCCCACTGACAAAGACATGATCAGTCTATAATTTATTTTAATGGTAGGTTTATTTGAACAGTGAGAGACAGATTAACAACAAAAAAATCCAGAAAAGCATGTCAAAAATGTTATAAATTGATTTTCATTTTAATGAGGGAAATAAGTATTTGACCCCTCTGCAAAACATGACTTAGTACTTGGTGGCAAAACCCTTGTTGGCAATCACAGAGGTCAGACGTTTCTTGTAGTTGGCCACCAGGTTTTCACACATCTCAGGAGGGATTTTGTCCCACTCCTCTTTGCAGATCTTCTCCATGTCATTAAGGTTTCGAGCCTGACGTTTGGCAACTCGATCCTTCAGCTCCCTCCACAGATTTTCTATGGGATTAAGGTCTGGAGACTGGCTAGGCCAATCCAGGACCTTAATGTGCTTCTTCTTGAGCCACTCCTTTGTTGCGTTGGCCGTGTGTTTTGGGTCATTGTCATAGTGAAATACCCATACACGACCCATTTTCAATGCCCTGGCTGAGGGAAGGAGGTTCTCACCCAAGATTTGACGGTACATGGCGCCGTCCATCGTCCCTTTTATGCGGTGAAGTTGTCCTGTCCCCTTAGCAGAAAAACACCCCCAAAGCATAATGTTTCCACCTCCATGTTTGACGGTGGGGATGGTGTTCTTGGGGTCATAGGCAGCATTCCTCCTCCTCCAAACACGGCGAGTTGAGTTGATGCCAAATAACTCGATTTTGGTCTCATCTGACCACAACACTTTCACCCAGTTCTCCTCTGAATCATTCAGATGTTCATTGGCAAACTTCAGATGGGCCTGTATATGTGCTTTCTTGAGCAGGGGGACCTTGCGGGCGCTGCAGGATTTCAGTCCTTCACGGCGTATTTTGTTACCAATTGTTTTCTTGGTAACTATGGTCCCAGCTGCCTTGAGATCATTGACAAGATCCTCCCGTGTAGTTCTGTGCAGATTCCTCACCGTTCTCATGATTATTTCAACTCCACGAGGTGAGATCTTGCATGGAGCCCCAGGCCGAGGGAGGTTGACAGTTATTTTGTGTTTCTTCCATTTGCTAATAATCGCACCACCTGTTGTCATCTTCTCACCAAGCTGCTTGGCGATGGTCTTGTAGCCCATTTCAGCCTTGTGTAGATCTACAATCTTGTCCCTGACATCCTTGGAGAGCTCTTTGGTCTTGGCCATGGTGGAGAGTTTGGAATCTGATTGATTGATTGCTTCTGTGGACAGGTGTCTTTTATACAGGTAACAAACTGAGATTAGGAGCACTCCCTTTAAGAGTGTGCTCCTAATCTCAACTTGTTACCTGTATAAAAGACACCTGGGAGCCAGAAATCTTTCTGATTGAGAGGGGGTCAAATACTTATTTCCCTCATTAAAATGCAAATAAATTTATAACATTTTTGACATGCGTTTTTCTGGATTTTTTTGTTGTTATTCTGTCTCTCACTGTTCAAATAAACCTACCATTAACATTATAGACTGATCATTTCTTTGTCAGTGGGCAAATGTACAAAATCAGCAGGGGATCAAATACTTTTTTCCCCTCACTGTATATTTTCCTTTATTATTTTCCCCTAACCCCACCACCCCTCCCCTAATTGGAGTAAACTATTGAACAACAACACTTAGGCCTCTACTTCCAACGTATACATACTATATACATTTTACGGACACAATCTATTTTACAATAATTATATTTTATATATTTTTGTTTTTAGTCCTGTCCTTCCTCTACTCTCATCCTCTCCCCTCTATTCCTGATGTCCATCCAGTTCTATTTGCCATATGTTTTTAACTGTGCTGTTTCACAAATGTTATGAACCTATATACATTTTATGGACACAGTATATTTTACATTTGTTATATATATTTTTTTGCTAAAAGTATTATTATATTATTGATCGATTGACTATGACTTTTCAGATCACCCAGTAATGCTATCTGCAGGGTTAGCTCCGGGTAAATGTTGCAATTCTTCAGCCATTCCTGGACCTATGACCAAAAACAAGCTACATATGGACAGTACCAAAATAAATGATCTAATGACTCTGTCTCTTCGCAGCAAAATCTGCAGAGCTGGGAAGGTTGTATCCCCAATATATAATGATAATATGCCATTTCGCAGACGCTTTTATCCAAAGCGACTTACAGTCACATGTGCATACATTTTTATGTATGGGTGGTCCTGGGGATCGAACCCACTACCCTGGCGTCACAAGCGCCGTGCTCTACCAATTGAGCTACAGAAGACCACTATATAACATTCTATTGGTTGCAAGAATTTTGTATAACAATTGAATTTGAAAAAATGTCAAGTTTTGAATCCGGCTTCGTTTTGCGTATCAGTTCATAAACCATGTGCCATGGAATTGAAAATCTCTTCCCAACTACTTTTAATCTATATGGCACAGCTGTCCATTTTTTGGTCCTTAAATGAAACTGATATACTTTTTTATTTATCACAATTTTCTTTAACCAATTATATGATCTTTAATGCAAGGCCGACAGACAAGTTCCTTACTTTTTCCCCCTTCCACTTTCCTCTTCCATTTTTTGCTGTAATGTTCCAGAACATTCTAGTAATGACTGACATGTTCATGCGCTATGTATGGTCTGGCCCTGCAAGCTTTGTATGTTATGAATGATGCTTGGCTTAGTTCAATACTCAATTCCAGATAACCAACAGCACTGCAGCTGATTTTGTGCATAATAATAGTGTAAAACATAAGCGTCATTGTAGCGATTATTGTGACCAACATGTCTGCTGCCGTAGAAGAGGCTGTAAGTTCAGAGTTAGATATTGGGTACATGTGTGTAAATGCGTGAAGACACCATATTCAAAAACACTGATGTTATTTTCGTCAAAGTGTATTGTGAATGTAACCAACAAGTCAACCTGTGTTTTGTCTGATTACGAAGAACATATTTCCTGACAGTCACTTTGTTATTGTATGTATGACTTTCTTCAGTCAGACATAGGCATTCACAGTTACAATGAACTCCATTAACACTTAGCCACAATGACTTGTTTTGGAGGGGAGGAAAAAAACAGTTTTTCAACATTGTGTTGGGTGTAATTACATTGATATTATATCTAGTGAACAATGGATAAGCAACAATGGGCGTGACGGAATCAGTCACTACAGGTGTGATCAAGCCTTACATCAAAGTTGCCTGAAGCTGAATGGAACGTGCTATTCCCTGACCAGTTATTCAGAAGAAAATAATATGATTATTATTATTATTATTATTATTATTATTATTCTTATTAAAATCCTCTGTGACTGTTTTACACTCATTTACATACCAGTTAACTTACCAGTGTGGACCCAAAACAAATACATTCTACACATTTATAAACGACCTGTTTAAAGTGTTAGTACAACCATGGTGTTATTTTGATACTGAAGCTTACAAATCAAATAACCTGACAATGATCCACATCATATGGGTAGACAAATAATGTATGCAGCAAAACACAACTATCCTTTTTATTAGGATGCAAACCAGTAATATGAATCACTGTTGATCCAGCCTGTTCTGATCTAATGAGATGGATGTAGGATTTTCTACGGCCTCGAATCGAGGCCTTTCCCAGTCATGAAGGATCAAGCACGAAACTAGGCCCCTCTTGGTTCTCATTGGCAAAGACTGAACTCAAATTAGGGTTAGGGCAGCATCTCCTATTACAGCCCAGAGGTTGTAAATAAACCCTTTTAAGCTGATATAACTTGTATCATGATTATAGGGCAGTGAAAACCGTAGCCGAATGGCTTCAGACTGAGCATTTCTCACCATTTATTTACGGAGAGCAATTTCCTTTTTATAACAGGTAGTGTCATAAAGAGACACCACAACACTACATAAAGAGAGACACCACAACACTACATAAAGAGAGACACCACAACACTACATAAAGAGAGACGCCACAACACTACATAAAGAGAGACACCACAACACTACATAAAGAGAGACGCCACAACACTACATAAAGAGAGACGCCACAACACTACATAAAGAGAGACACCACAACACTACATAAAGAGAGACGCCACAACACTACATAAAGAGAGACACCACAACACTACATAAAGAGAGACGCCACAACACTACATAAAGAGAGACACCACAACACTACATAAAGAGAGACACCACAACACTACATAAAGAGAGACACCACAACACTACATAAGAGAGACGCCACAACACTACATAAAGAGAGACGCCACAACACTACATAAGAGAGAGACGCCACAACACTACATAAAGAGAGACGCCACAACACTACATAAAGAGAGACGCCACAACACTACATAAAGAGAGACACCACAACACTACATAAAGAGAGACACCACAACACTACATAAAGAGAGACACCACAACACTACATAAAGAGAGACACCACCACACTACATAAAGAGAGACACCACAACACTACATAAAGAGAGACACCACAACACTACATAAAGAGAGACACCACAACACTACATAAAGAGAGACACCACAACACTACATAAAGAGAGACACCACAACACTACATAAAGAGAGACACCACACCACTACATAAAGAGAGACACCACAACACTACATAAAGAGAGACACCACAACACTACATAAAGAGAGACACCACAACACTACATAAAGAGAGACACCACAACACTACATAAAGAGAGACACCACAACACTACATAAAGAGAGACACCACCACACTACATAAAGAGAGACACCACAACACTACATAAAGAGAGACACCACAACACTACATAAAGAGAGACACCACAACACTACATAAAGAGAGACACCACAACACTACATAAAGAGAGACACCACCACACTACATAAGAGAGAGACACCACAACACTACATAAAGAGAGACGCCACAACACTACATAAAGAGAGACACCACAACACTACATAAAGAGAGACACCACAACACTACATAAAGAGAGACACCACCACACTACATAAAGAGAGACACCACAACACTACATAAAGAGAGACACCACCACACTACATAAAGAGAGACACCACAACACTACATAAAGAGAGACACCACCACACTACATAAAGAGAGACACCACAACACTACATAAAGAAAGACACCACCACACTACATAAAGAGAGACACCACAACACTACATAAAGAGAGACACCACCACACTACATAAAGAGAGACACCACAACACTACATAAAGAGAGAGACACCACAACACTACATAAAGAGAGACACCACAACACTACATAAAGAGAGACACCACAACACTACATAAAGAGAGACACCACAACACTACATAAAGAGAGACACCACAACACTACATAAAGAGAGACACCACAACACTACATAAAGAGAGACACCACAACACTACATAGAGAGAGACACCACAACACTACATAAAGAGAGACACCACAACACTACATAAAGAGAGACACCACAACACTACATAAAGAGAGACGCCACAACACTACATAAAGAGAGACGCCACAACACTACATAAAGAGAGACACCACAACACTACATAAAGAGAGACACCACAACACTACATAAAGAGAGACACCACAACACTACATAAAGAGAGACACCACAACACTACATAAAGAGAGACACCACCACACTACATAAAGAGAGACGCCACAACACTACATAAAGAGAGACACCACAACACTACATAAAGAGAGACACCACAACACTACATAAAGAGAGACACCACAACACTACATAAAGAGAGACGCCACAACACTACATAAAGAGAGACACCACAACACTACATAAAGAGAGACACCACAACACTACATAAAGAGAGACACCACAACACTACATAAGAGAGACACCACAACACTACATAAAGAGAGACACCACAACACTACATAAAGAGAGACACCACAACACTACATAAAGAGAGACACCACAACACTACATAAAGAGAGACACCACAACACTACATAAAGAGAGACACCACAACACTACATAAAGAGAGACACCACCACACTACATAAAGAGAGACACCACCACACTACATAAAGAGAGACGCCACAACACTACATAAAGAGAGACACCACAACACTACATAAAGAGAGACACCACAACACTACAGAAAGAGAGACACCACAACACTACATAAAGAGAGACACCACAACACTACATAAAGAGAGACACCACAACACTACATAAAGAGAGACACCACAACACTACATAAAGAGAGACACCACCACACTACATAAAGAGAGACGCCCACAACACTACATAAAAGAGAGACACCACAACACTACATAAAGAGAGACACCACAACACTACATAAAGAGAGACACCACAACACTACATAAAGAGAGACACCACAACACTACATAAAGAGAGACACCACAACACTACATAAAGAGAGACACCACAACACTACATAAAGAGAGACACCACAACACTACATAAAGAGAGACACCACAACGCTACATAAAGAGAGACACCACCACACTACATAAAGAGAGACACCACAACACTACATAAAGAGAGACACCACAACACTACATAAAGAGAGACACCACAACACTACATAAAGAGAGACCACAACACTACATAAAGAGAGAGACACCACAACACTACATAAAGAGAGACGCCACAACACTACATAAAGAGAGACGCCACAACACTACATAAAGAGAGACACCACAACACTACATAAAGAGAGACACCACAACACTACATAAAGAGAGACACCACCACACTACATACCATAGAGAATCCTATAGACATCAAGAAAGCCAGTCAGTTGATTATTGACAAGTTTTTCCAACACTTTTGATAAACAGGGCAAAACAGAAATTGGCCTATAACAGTTAGGATCAGCTTGATCTCCTCCTTTAAATAAAGGACGCACCGTGGCTGCCTTCCAAGCAATGGGAACCTCCCTAGAGAGGAGAGACAGGTTAAAAAGGTCAGAGCTAGGCTTGGCGACGATAGGGGCTGCGACCTTAAAGAAGAAAGGGTCTAAACCTTCTGACCCAGATGGTTTTTTGGGGTCAAGTTTAAGGAGCTCCTTTAGCACCTCGGACTCAGTGACCGCCTGCAGGGAGAAACTTTGTAGCGGGGCAGTGGAAAAAGAGGGAGGAGCATCGGGGCTAGTCGCATTAGAAGGACTGGGAGATTAGGAAATGTTGGACGGGCAAGGAGGCATGTCTGAGTCCAATAGGAATCCTGACTTAATGAAGTGGTGATTAAAGAGCTCAGCCATGTGCTCCTTGTCAGTAACAACCACATCATCAACATTAAGGGACATGGGCAGCTGTGAGGAGGAGGGTTTATTCTCCAGGTCTTTCACCGTTTTCCAGAACTTCTTGGGGTTAGACCCACAGAGAGAGAACTGCTCCTTAAAGTAACTAACTTTGGCCTTCCGGATAGCCTGAGTGCACTTATTTCTAATTTGCCTGAACGAGAGCCAGCATATTGAATTCAGAATGGCGCCGGAGAAGATGGCTGCCGTTTTACAGCCCTCTAACCAATTGTACTACTATGTGTGTTTTTCCGCATTATTTGTAATTTATTTTGTACATAATGTTTCTGCCATCGTCTCTTATAACCAAAAATAGCTTCTGGATATCAGGACAGCGATTACTCACCTCGTATTGGACGAAGATTTTTTCTTCAACGAGGCGGCCGCGAAGGATATCCTACAGACACCCGACAAGGCCCAAATCCCCGTCATTCGCATGAGGAAGAGACGGAGATATCGTGGACGTAGGTCGGGGTGCCTTGTAAGGATCCGACTGCGAGCGAGTAAACTGCCGCTCCCATCAATCCTATTAGCCAATCTTCAATCATTGGAGAATAAATTGGATGACCTAAGATTACGGTTATCCTACCAACGGGACATTCAAAACTGTAATATCTTATGTTTCACCGAGTCGTGGCTGAACGACGACATGGATAACATACAGCTAGCGGGCTATACGCTACATCGGCAGGATAGAACGGCTGACTCCGGTAAGACAAGGGGTGGCGGTCTCTGTATATTTGTAAACAACAGCTGGTGCACAAAATCAAATACTAAGGAAGTCTCAAGGTTTTCCTCGCCTGAGGTAGAGTATCTTATGATAAGCTGTAGACCACACTATTTACCAAGAGAGTTTTCATCTATATTTTTCATAGCTGTCTATTTACCACCACAAACCAATGCTGACATTAAGATTGCACTGAATGAGCTGTATAAGGCCATAAGTCAACAGGAAAACGCTCATCCAGAGGCAGCGCTCCTAGTGGCCGGGGATTTTAATGCAGGGAAACTTAAATCCGTTCTACCTAATTTCTACCAGCATGTTAAATGTACAACCAGAGGGAAAAAAACTCTAGACCACCTTTACTCCACACACAGAGACACATACAAAGCTCTCCCTCGCCCTCCATTTGGCAAATCTGACCATAATTATATCCTCCTGATTCCTGCTTATAAGCAAAAACTAAAGCAGGAAGCACCAGTGACTCGGTTAATAAAAAAGTGGTCAGATGACGCAGATGCTAAGCTACAGGACTGTTTTGCTAGCACAGACTGGAACATGTTCCAGGATTCTTCAGACAGCATTGAGGAGTACACCACATCAGTCACTGGCTTCATCAATAAGTGCATCGATGATGTCATCCCCACAGTGACCGTACGTACATAACCCAACCAGAAGTCATGGATTACAGGAAACATCCGCACTGAGCAAAAGGGTAGAGCTGCCGCATTCAAGGAGCAGGACTCTAACCCGGACGCTTATAAGAATTCCCGCTATGCCCTCCGACGAACCATCAAACAGGCAAAGAGTCAATACAGGACTAAGATTGAATCGTACTACACCGGCTCTGACGCTCGTCGGATGTGGCAGGGCTTGAAAACTATTACAGACTACAAAGGGAAGCACAGCCGCGAGCTGCCCAGTGACAAAAGACTTCCAGACGAGCTAAACCACTTCTATGCTCGCTTCGAGGCAAGCAACACTGAAGCATGCACGAGAGCACCAGCTGTTCCGGATGACTATGTGATCACGCTCTCCGTAGCCGATGTGAGTAAGACTTTTAAGCAGGTCAACGTTCACAAGGCCAGACGGATTACCAGGACGTGTACTCCGAGCATGTGCTGACCAACTGGCAAGTGTCTTCACTGAGATTTTCAACATGTCCCTGACTGAGTCTGTAATACCAACATGTTTCAAGCAGACCACCATAGTCCCCGTGCCCAAGGACTCTAAGATAACCTGCCTAAATGACTACCGACCCGTAGCACTGACGTCTGTAGCCATGAAGTGCTTTGAAAGGCTGGTCATGGCTCACATCAACACCATTATCCCAGAAACCCTAGACCCACTCCAATTTGCATACCGCCCCAACAGATCCACAGATGATGCAATCTCTATTGCACTACACACTGCCCTTTCCCACCTGGACAAGAGGGACATCTATGTGAGAATGCTATTCATTGACTACAGCTCAGCATTCAACACCATAGTGCCCTCAAAGCTCATCACTAAGCTAAGGATCCTGGGACTTAACACCTCCCTCTGCAACTGGATCCTGGACTTCCTGACGGGCCGCCCCCAGGTAGTAAGGGTAGGTAACAACACATCTGCCACACTGATCCTCAACACGGGGGCCCCTCAGGGGTGCGTGCTCAGTCCCCTCCTGTACTCCCTGTTCACCCATGACTGCATGGCCAGGCACGACTCCAACACCATCATTAAGTTTGCCGACGACACAACAGTGGTAGGCCTGATCAGACAGCCTATAGGGAGGAGGTCAGAGATCTGGCCGTGTGGTGCCAGGATAACAACCTCTCCCTCAACGTGTCCAAGACAAAGGAGATGATTGTGGACTACAGGAAAAAAAAGAGGACTGAGCACATCCCCCATTCTCATCGACGGGGCTGTAGTGGAACAGGTTGAGAGCTTCAAGTTCCTTGGTGTCCACATCACCAACGAACTATCATGGTCCAAACACACCAAGACAGTCGTGAAGAGGGCACGACAAAGCCTATTCCCCCTCAGGAGACTGAAAAGATTTGGCATGGGTCCTCAGATCCTCAAAAAATTCTACAGCTGCACCATCGAGAGCATCCTGACTGGTTGCATCACCGCCTGGTATGGCCCAGTACATCACTGGGGCCAAGCTTCCTGCCATCCAGGACCTCTATACCAGGTGGTGTCAGAGGAAGGCCCTCAAAATTGTCAAAGACTCCAGCCACCTTAGTCATAGACTGTTCTCTCTGCTACCGCACGGCAAGCGGTACCGGAGTGCCAAGTCTAGGTCCAAAAGACTTCTCAACAGCTTCTACCCCCAAGCCATAAGACTCCTGAATAGCTAATCATGGCTACCCGGACTATTTGCACTGCCCCCCCACCCCATCTTTTTACGCTGCTGCTACTCTGTTAATTATTTATGCATAATCACTTTAACTCTACCCACATGTAAATATTACTTCAACTACCTCAACTAGCCGGGTGCCCCGCACATTGACTCTGCACCGGATCCCCCGTATATAGCCTCCCTACTGTTATTTTATTTTACTTCTGCTCTTTTTTTCTCAACACTTTTTTTGTTGTTTTATTCTACTTTTTTTATTAAAAATAAATGCACTGTTGGTTAAGGGCTGTAAGTAAGCATTTCACTAATGTCTGCACCTGTTGTATTCGGCGCATGTGGCCAATATAATTTGATTTGATTTGATTTGATATAAGTACAGTAGAGTCAGGAGGTAGAATCAGGGTTCATCTATTCAACAGTTTTATGGTTTACCCTTATGAAAAATTCCCATTGGATTCCCATAGGATTATCTTTGGAAAACTCCCATAGGATTCTCAGTGGAAATAACCCATAGGATTCTCAGTGGAAATAACCCATAGGATTCTCATTGGAAATATCCCATTGGATTCTCATTGGAAATATCCCATAGGATTCTCATTGGAAAAATCCCATAGGATTCTCATTGGAAAAATCCCATTGGATTCTCATTGGAAAAATCCCATTGGATTCTCATTGGAAATATCCCATTGGATTCTCATTGGAAATATCCCATAGGATTCTCATTGGAAATATCCCATAGGATTCTCATTGGAAAAATCCCATAGGATTCTCATTGGAAATATCCCATTGGATTCTCATTGGAAAAATCCCATAAGATTCTCATTGGAAATATTCCATTGGATTCTCATTGGAAAAATCCCATTGGATTCTCATTGGAAATATCACATTGGATTCTCAAAACACGTCTGGACATGACTTCAGTTGGGTGACAACGTCCTTTAGCTTGTAGGCCGTAGGAGTCCTTATTGAGGCCTTGTCCACCCCCTCAAAACATCTCTGGACGAGCTGAAAGTAAAATAAAACACTAACATTAATAATGACATCATTTGAATCTAGGGGTCTCCATCAAAACTGGAATAAAAAACGTATGTAACAATGTTAAGACATGCTAACAACAGCGAGCACTTTGTTGCTTGACAAAGCTGGCTTTGACACAGAATCTTGAACGATGTTTGATTTCCTGCCCGACGCGGAGGACACACCATCTCCTCCCTGGTGAAGAGCGCCTCCATCAGGGCTCGAAGAGCGCCTCCATCAGGGCTCGAAGAGCGCCTCCATCAGGGCTCGAAGAGCGCCGCCATCAGGGCTCGAAGAGCGCCTCCATCAGGGCTCGAAGAGCGCCTCCATCAGGGCTCGAAGAGCGCCTCCATCAGGGCTCGAAGAGCGCCTCCATCAGGGCTCGAAGAGCGCCTCCATCAGGGCTCGTGTCATCCTTTTGAAGCTTGTTTTGTTGATCAGTGACATGTTCTCCTTGGCCACCTGAACACCGAAGCCCAGATCAACCTAGAATTGAAGAGACAGATCACAGGTTGTTATTTTCTTCCCATAAACTCATGAGCTCTATAGTGATCTGTTATATTAGTAACAGGACAGCTCTGAAGTAGCTCTGGAAAAATGTTTGCATTGTTGCATTTAAAAAAAAATGGGTTCAGTTAAGTTTCACATTGCCAATTTAGAAACGAGCCATACTCTCTGAACAAATGTGATCGAACAAGTGAAATGATTAGACTTACCAAGTCCTCTCTCTTTGAAACCTCTGGCACACACCAGCTGCTCTGGTTTTTTGTTTTTAACTGATGTGCTTGCTTTGATGAAAAAAATTAACAAGATAAACATTTGGATTATTAATTGAATTATCAATATGTTTAGGGATCATTAATACAGGTTGCAAAGGTTTCTAAACACACCTCTTGGTTGGTCTCCCACAAGCAGCCTTCTGTCTACACTCTACTACACTATACTTATGCATTTTTAATTTCAGGCAGAATTTGCAGATACGGACACTGATGAATACCCCATATGAAAAACCATTATTTGCCAGATCAAGCCTTTCTATTGGTGGTGCTATTGTTCTCATCATATGTTTTGTTTTACGATTCTATCTGTCATGGCTCTGCAAGGGCTGCTTACGTTGCTCTGTGCATTGATGCCAAACTCTAACCTGCCTACCACAAAGTACCTGTTCACAATTTTTTTCAAAGTACAGTGCATTTGGAAAGAATTCAGACCCAGAGCTAGGTGGTGAGCATCAGTCAGCTAGGTGGTGAGCAGCAGTCAGCTGAGTCAGCTAGGTGGTGAGCAGCAGTCAGCTGAGTCAGCTAGGTGGCGAGCAGCAGGCAGCTAGGTGGTGAGCAGCAGTCAGCTGAGTCAGCTAGGTGGCGAGCAGCAGGCAGCTAGGTGGTGAGCAGCAGTCAGCTAGGTGGTGAGCAGCAGTCAGCTAGGTGGTGAGCAGCAGGCAGCTAGGTGGTTAGCAGCAGTCAGCTGAGTCAGCTAGGTGGTGAGCAGCAGTCAGCTAGGTGGTGAGCAGCAGGCAGCTAGGTGGTGAGCATCAGTCAGCTAGGTGGTGAGCAGCAGTCAGCTGAGTCAGCTAGGTGGTGAGCAGCAGTCAGCTGAGTCAGCTAGGTGGCGAGCAGCAGGCAGCTAGGTGGTGAGCAGCAGTCAGCTAGGTGGTGAGCAGCAGTCAGCTAGGTGGTGAGCAGCAGGCAGCTAGGTGGTTAGCAGCAGTCAGCTGAGTCAGCTAGGTGGTGAGCAGCAGTCAGCTAGGTGGTGAGCAGCAGGCAGCTAGGTGGTTAGCAGCAGTCAGCTGAGTCAGCTAGGTGGGGAGCAGCAGGCAGCTAGGTGGTGAGCAGCAGTCAGCTAGGTGGTGAGCAGCAGTCAGCTAGGTGGGGAGCAGCAGGCAGCTAGGTGGTGAGCAGCAGGCAGCTAGGTGGTGAGCAGCAGTCAGCTAGGTGGTGAGCAGCAGGCAGCTAGGTGGTGAGCAACAGTCAGCTAGGTGGTGAGCAGCAGGCAGCTAGGTGGGGAGCAGCAGGCAGCTAGGTGGTGAGCAACAGTCAGCTAGGTGGTGAGCAGCAGTCAGCTGAGTCAGCTAGGTGGTTAGCAGCAGTCAGCTAGGTGGGGAGCAGCAGTCAGCTAGGTGGGGAGCAGCAGTCAGCTAGGTGGTGAGCAGCAGTCAGCTAGGTGGTGAGCAGCAGTCAGCTAGGTGGTGAGCAGCAGTCAGCTAGGTGGGGAGCAGCAGTCAGCTAGGTGGTGAGCAGCAGGCAGCTAGGTGGTGAGCAGCAGTCAGCTAGGTGGTGAGTAGCAGTCAGCTAGGTGGTGAGCAGCAGTCAGCTAGGTGGTGAGCAGCAGTCAGCTAGGTGGTTAGCAGAAGTCAGCTGAGTCAGCTAGGTGGGGAGCAGCAGGCAGCTAGGTGGTGAGCAGCAGGCAGCTAGGTGGTGAGCAGCAGTCAGCTAGGTGGTGAGCAGCAGTCAGCTGAGTCAGCTAGGTGGTTAGCAGCAGTCAGCTAGGTGGTGAGCAGCAGGCAGCTAGGTGGTGAGCAGCAGTCAGCTAGGTGGTGAGCAGCAGTCAGCTGAGTCAGCTAGGTGGTTAGCAGCAGTCAGCTAGGTGGTTAGCAGCAGTCAGCTGAGTCAGCTAGGTGGTGAGCAGCAGGCAGCTAGGTGGTGAGCAGCAGGCAGCTAGGTGGTGAGCAGCAGGCAGCTAGGTGGCGAGCAGCAGTCAGCTGAGTCAGCTAGGTGGTTAGCAGCAGTCAGCTGAGTCAGCTAGGTGGTGAGCAGCAGGCAGCTAGGTGGTGAGCAGCAGGCAGCTAGGTGGTGAGCAGCAGGCAGCTAGGTGGTGAGCAGCAGGCAGCTAGGTGGTGAGCAGCAGGCAGCTAGGTGGTGAGCAGCAGTCAGCTAGGTGGGGAGCAGCAGGCAGCTAGGTGGTGAGCAGCAGTCAGCTGAGTCAGCTAGGTGGGGAGCAGCAGTCAGCTAGGTGGGGAGCAGCAGTCAGCTAGGTGGTGAGCAGCAGTCAGCTAGGTGGTGAGCAGCAGTCAGCTAGGTGGTGAGCAGCAGGCAGCTAGGTGGCGAGCAGCAGTCAGCTAGGTGGTGAGCAGCAGGCAGCTAGGTGGCGAGCAGCAGTCAGCTAGATGGTGAGCAGCAGGCAGCTAGGTGGCGAGCAGCAGTCAGCTAGGTGGTGAGCAGCAGGCAGCTAGGTGGCGAGCAGCAGTCAGCTAGGTGGTGAGCAGCAGGCAGCTAGGTGATGAGCAGCAGTCAGCTAGGTGGGGAGCAGCAGTCAGCTAGGTGGTGAGCAGCAGTCAGCTAGGTGGTGAGCGGCAGTCAGCTAGGTGGTGAGCAGCAGGCAGCTAGGTGGGGAGCAGCAGTCAGCTAGGGTGGTGAGCAGCAGTCAGCTAGGTGGTGAGCAGCAGGCAGCTAGGTGGCGAGCAGCAGTCAGCTAGGTGGCGAGCAGCAGTCAGCTGAGTCAGCTAGGTGGTGAGCAGCAGTCAGCTAGGTGGTGAGCAGCAGGCAGCTAGGTGGTGAGCAGCAGTCAGCTAGGTGGTGAGCAGCAGTCAGCTAGGTGGTGAGCAGCAGTCAGCTGAGTCAGCTAGGTGGTGAGCAGCAGGCAGCTAGGTGGTGAGCAGCAGGCAGCTAGGTGGCGAGCAGCAGTCAGCTGAGTCAGCTAGGTGGTTAGCAGCAGTCAGCTGAGTCAGCTAGGTGGTGAGCAGCAGTCAGCTAGGTGGTGAGCAGCAGTCAGCTAGGTGGTGAGCAGCAGGCAGCTAGGTGGTGAGCAGCAGTCAGCTAGGTGGTGAGCAGCAGTCAGCTAGGTGGGGAGCAGCAGGCAGCTAGGTGGTGAGCAGCAGTCAGCTGAGTCAGCTAGGTGGGGAGCAGCAGTCAGCTAGGTGGGGAGCAGCAGTCAGCTAGGGGGTGAGCAGCAGTCAGCTAGGTGGTGAGCAGCAGTCAGCTAGGTGGTGAGCAGCAGGCAGCTAGGTGGCGAGCAGCAGTCAGCTAGGTGGTGAGTAGCAGGCAGCTAGGTGGCGAGCAGCAGTCAGCTAGGTGGTGAGCAGCAGGCAGCTAGGTGGCGAGCAGCAGTCAGCTAGGTGGTGAGCAGCAGGCAGCTAGGTGGCGAGCAGCAGTCAGCTAGGTGGTGAGCAGCAGTCAGCTAGGTGATGAGCAGCAGTCAGCTAGGTGGGGAGCAGCAGTCAGCTAGGTGGTGAGCAGCAGTCAGCTAGGTGGTGAGCAGCAGTCAGCTAGGTGGTGAGCAGCAGGCAGCTAGGTGGGGAGCAGCAGTCAGCTAGGTGGTGAGCAGCAGTCAGCTAGGTGGTGAGCAGCAGGCAGCTAGGTGGCGAGCAGCAGTCAGCTAGGTGGCGAGCAGCAGTCAGCTGAGTCAGCTAGGTGGTGAGCAGCAGTCAGCTAGGTGGTGAGCAGCAGGCAGCTAGGTGGTGAGCAGCAGTCAGCTAGGTGGTGAGCAGCAGTCAGCTAGGTGGTGAGCAGCAGTCAGCTAGGTGGTGAGCAGCAGTCAGCTGAGTCAGCTAGGTGGTGAGCAGCAGTCAGCTAGGTGGCGAGCAGCAGTCAGCTAGGTGGCGAGCAGCAGTCAGCTGAGTCAGCTAGGTGGGGAGCAGCAGTCAGCTAGGTGGGGAGCAGCAGTCAGCTAGGTGGTGAGCAGCAGTCAGCTAGGTGGGGAGCAGCAGTCCGCTAGGTGGTGAGCAGCAGTCAGCTAGGTGGTGAGCAGCAGTCAGCTAGGTGGTGAGCAGCAGTCAGCTAGGTGGTGAGCAGCAGTCAGCTAGGTGGCGAGCAGCAGTCAGCTAGGTGGCGAGCAGCAGTCAGCTGAGTCAGCTAGGTGGGGAGCAGCAGTCAGCTAGGTGGTGAGCATTAGTCAGCTAGGTGGTGAGCAGCAGTCAGCTAGGTGGGGAGCAGCAGTCAGCTAGGTGGCGAGCAGCAGGCAGCTAGGTGGGGAGCAGCAGGCAGCTAGGTGGGGAGCAGCAGGCAGCTAGGTGGTTAGCAGCAGTCAGCTAGGTGGTGAGCAGCAGTCAGCTAGGTGGTGAGCAGCAGTCAGCTAGGTGGTGAGCAGCAGTCAGCTAGGTGGTGAGCAGCAGTCAGCTAGGTGGCGAGCAGCAGGATACCATATGTGAATTGATTGCCCCCCATTTATCCTCAGAGTTCGTACTGCTTGGTGACCTAAATTGGGATATGCTTAACACCCCGGCCATCCTACAATCCAAACTAGATGCCCCCAATCTCACACAAATTATCAAGGAACCTACCAGGTACAACCCTAAATCCATTAACATGGGCACCCTCATAGATATCATTCTGACTAACTTACCCTCTAAATACACCTCCGCTGTCTTCAACCAGGATCTCAGCGATCACTGCCTCATTGCCTGCGTCCGTAATGGGTCCGCGGTCAAACGACCACCCCTCATTACTGTCAAACGCTCCCTAAAACACTTCAGTGAGCAGGCCTTTCTAATTGACGTGGCCTAGGTATCCTGGATGGATATTATAATAATAATAATATAATATGCCATTTCGCAGACGCTTTTATCCAAAGCGACTTACAGTCATGTGTGCATACATTTTTATGTATGGGTGGTCCCGGGGATCGAACCCACTACCCTGGCGTTACAAGCACCATGCTCTACCAATTGAGCTACAGAGGACCACATATTGATCTCATTCCGTCAGTAGAGGATGCCTGGTTGTTCTTTAAAAGCGCTTTCCTCTCCATCTTAAATAAACATGCCCCATTCAAAAAATTCAGAACTAAGAACAGATATAGCCCCTGGTTCACCCCTGACTTGACTGCCCTTGACCAGCACAAAAACATCCTGTGGCGTACTGCATTAGCATCGAACAGCCCCCGCGATATGCAACTTTTCAGGGAAGTCAGGAACCAATATACACAATCAGTTAGGAAAGCGAAGGCTAACTTTTTCAAACAGAAATTTGCATCCTGTAGCACTAACTCCAAAATGTTTTGGGACACTGTAAAGTCCATGGAGAATAAGAGCACCTCCTCCCAACTGCCCACTGCACTGAGGCTAGGAAACACTGTCACTACTGATAAATCTACGATAATCGAACATTTCAACAAGCATTTTGCTACGGCTGGCCATGCTTTCCACCTGGCTATCCCTACCCCAGCCACCAGCTCTGCACCCTCCGCTGCAACTTGCCCATGCCCCCCCCCCCACCCCCCGCTTCTCCTTCGTCCAAATTTAGATAGCTGATGTTCTGAAAGAGCTGCAAAATATGGACCCCTACAAATCAGCTGGGCTAGACAATTTGGACCCTTTCTTTCTAAAATTAGCCGCCGAAATTGTCACAACCCCTATCACCAGCCTGTTCAACCTCTCTTTCGTATCGTCTGAGATCCCCAGAGATTGGAAAGCTGCCGCGGTCATCCCCCTCTTCAAAGGGGGTGACACTCTAGATCCAAACTGTTACAGACCTATATCCATCCTGCTCTGCCTTTCGAAAGTATTTGAAAGACAAGTTAACAAGCAGATCACCGACCATTTCGAATCCCACCGTACCTTCTCCGCTATGCAATCTGGTTTCCGAGCTGGTCATGGGTGCACCTCAGCCACGATCAAGGTCCTAAACAATATAATAACCGCGATCGATAAAAGACAGTACTGTGCAGCCGTCTTCATCGACTTGGCCAAGGCTTTTGACTCTGTCAATCACCGCATTCTTATTGGCAGACTAAATAGCCTTGGTTTCTCAAATGACTGCCTTGCCTGGTTCACCAACTACTTCTCAGATAGAGTTCAATGTGTCAAATCGGAGGGCCTGTTGTCTGGACCTCTGGCAGTCTCTATGGGGGTGCCACAGGGTTCAATTCTCGGGCCGACTCTATTCTCTGTGTATATCAATGATGTCGCTCTTGCTGCTGGTGACTCTCAGATCCACCTCTACGCAGACGACAACATTTTGTATACATCTGGCCCTTCATTGGACACTGTGTTAACAAACCTCCAAACAAGCTTCAATGCCATACAACACTCCTTCAGTGGCCTCCAACTGCTCTTAAACGCTAGTAAAACAAAATGCATGCTCTTCAATCGAATGCTGCTGGCACCCGCCCACCCGACTAGAATCACCACTCTCGACGGGTCTGACCTAGAGTATGTGGACAACTACAAATACCTAGGTGTCTGGTTAGACTGTAAACTCTCCTTCCAGACTCACATTAAGAATCTTCAATCCAAAGTTAAATCTAGAATCGGCTTCCTATTTCGCAACAAAGCCTCCTTCACTCATGCTGCCAAACATGCCCTCGTAAAACTGACTATCCTACCGATCCTTGACTTCGGCGATGTCATTTACAAAATAGCTTCCAACACTCTACTCAGCAAATTGGATGTAGTCTATCACAGTGCCATCCGTTTTGTCACCAAAGCCCGATATACTACCCACCATTGTGACCTGTACGCTCTCGTTGGCTGGCCCTCACTACATATTTGTCGCCAAACCTACTGGCTCCAGGTCATCTATAAATCCCTTCTAGGCAAATCCCTGCCTTATCTTAGCTCATTGGTCACCATAGCAACACCCACCCGTAGTATGCGCTCCAGCAGGTATATCTCACTGGTCATCCCCAAAGCCAACACCTCCTTTGGCCGCCATTCCTTCCAGTTCTCTGCTGCAAATGACTGGAACGAACTGCAAAAATCTCTGAAGCTGGAGATACTTATCTCCCTCACTATCTTTAAGCATCAGTTGTCAGAGCAGCTTACCGATCACTGCACCTGTACACAGCCCATCTATAATTAGCCCACCCAACTACCTCATCCCCATATTGTTATTTATTTTGCTCATTTGCACCCCAGTATCTCTATTTGCACATCATCTTCTGCACATCTATCATTCCAGTGTTAATACTAAATTATAATTGTAATTATTTTGCACTATGGCCTATTTATTGCCTTACCTCCATAACTTACTACATTTGCACACACTGTACAGTGGGGGAAAAAAGTATTTAGTCAGCCACCAATTGTGCAAGTTCTCCCACTTAAAAAGATGAGAGAGGCCTGTAATTTTCATCATAGGTACACGTCAACTATGACAGACAAAATTAGAAAAAAAATCCAGAAAATCACATTGTAGGATTTTTAATGAATTTATTTGCAAATTATGGTGGAAAATAAGTATTTGGTCAATAACAAAAGTTTCTCAATACTTTGTTATATACCCTTTGTTGGCAATGACACAGGTCAAACGTTTTCTGTAAGTCTTCACAAGGTTTTCACACACTGTTGCTGGTATTTGGCCCATTCCTCCATGCAGATCTCCTCTAGAGCAGTGATGTTTTGGGGCTGTCGCTGGGCAACACGGACTTTCAACTCCCTCCAAAGATTTTCTATGGGGTTGAGATCTGGAGACTGGCTAGGCACTCCAGGACCTTGAAATGCTTCTTACGAAGCCACTCCTTCGTTGCCCGGGCGGTGTGTTTGGGATCATTGTCATGCTGAAAGACCCAGCCACGTTTCATCTTCAATGCCCTTGCTGATGGAAGGAGGTTTTCACTCAAAATCTCACGATACATGGCCCCATTCATTCTTTCCTTTACACGGATCAGTCGTCCTGGTCCCTTTGCAGAAAAACAGCCCCAAAGCATGATGTTTCCACCCCCATGCTTCACAGTAGGTATGGTGTTTTTGGATGCAACTCAGCATTCTTTGTCCTCCAAACACGACGAGTTGAGTTTTTACCAAAAAGTTCTGTTTTGGTTTCATCTGACCATATGACATTCTCCCAATCCTCTTCTGGATCATCCAAATGCACTCTAGCAAACTTCAGACGGGCCTGGACATGTACTGGCTTAAGCAGGGGGACACGTCTGGCACTGCAGGATTTGAGTTCCTGGCGGCGTAGTGTGTTACTGATGGTAGGCTTTGTTACTTTGGTCCCAGCTCTCTGCAGGTCATTCACTAGGTCCCCCCGTGTGGTTCTGGGATTTTTGCTCACCGTTCTTGTGATCATTTTGACCCCACAGGGTGAGATCTTGCGTGGAGCCCCAGATCGAGGGAGATTATCAGTGGTCTTGTATGTCTTCCATTTCCTAATAATTGCTCCCACAGTTGATTTCTTCAAACCAAGCTGCTTACCTATTGCAGATTCAGTCTTCCCAGCCTGGTGCAGGCCTACAATTTTGTTTCTGGTGTCCTTTGACAGCTCTTTGGTCTTGGCCATAGTGGAGTTTGGAGTGTGACTGTTTGAGGTTGTGGACAGGTGTCTTTTATACTGATAACAAGTTCAAACAGGTGCCATTAATACAGGTAACGAGTGGAGGACAGAGGAGCCTCTTAAATAAGAAGTTACAGGTCTGTGAGAGCCAGAAATCTTGCTTGTTTGTAGGTGACCAAATACTTATTTTCCACCATAATTTGCAAATAAATTCATAACAAATCCTACAATGTGATTTTCTGGAGAAAAAAAATCTCAATTTGTCTGTCATAGTTGACGTGTACCTATGATGAAAATTACAGGCCTCTCTCATCTTTTTAAGTGGGAGAACTTGCACAATTGGTGGCTGACTAAATACTTTTTTCCCCCACTGTATATAGATTTTCTATTGTGTTATTGACTGTACGTTTTGTTTTACCCCATATGTAACTCTGTGTGGTTGTTTTTATCGCACTGCTTTGCTTTATCTTGGCCAGGTCGCAGTTGTAAATGAGAACTTGTTCTCAACTGGCTTCCTGGTTAAATAAAGGTGAAATAAAATAAAATAAAATGCTTCCACAAAAACTCCAGATCTAACTGGGTGATCAATAAATCATGGGATTTATGTCAGTTGCTAAATCTTAGCAGGAGAATGATTCCTTTTCTAATGTTATCTAGCTATGGCTCCATACAGAAGAATCAAGCTAGCTAGCTTAGTAGCCGGCTAACTTATAAAATAGCTTGCAAAATAACATTGGATTTCGTCAAACTACAACGTTTGAGTTACAAACTCTTAATAACAGTGACTTGGACAATAGCTTCCAAAAACATATTACAAAGATGAAAAAAAAGCTTGCTACCTCGCCAGAAAAGAAAGACGTTTTAACTTACCCACCGCCATGACAGCTGGCGCTAATAGAACATGCCCAAGCAGATTGGGGGGTGCTGTCGGGGGGGTGGGGGGTGCTGTCGGGGGGGTGCTGTCGTGTTTCGCTGAACCCATAAGATCTAAGCCGGGGGGTTCTACCAAGCTATATAGAATTGTTTTAAGAAGGTCATACCAAGGACCATTTTGCTATTTGATTTGGAATTTTAAGACTCATTGAAAAAACATTATAGAACAATTATTTGATAAAAAAAGATGGTTGGCCTTACTGCTATTAGACCATACAAATAAATAATAACAGATTATTTATAACGAATAACAGATTCTCTACATGGAACAACAACAAAAACATCAAAATAAGTTTGTTCTGAAGTGTCTGTCCTAAATCTGAGAGATATAAGAAAGATCAGGAAATATATTTTGTACTTAACCCCTTATTTTTTTCACTAAACACTCTCCACATACTGTGTACTTCCATTCATTTTTTCCGACTGGTACCGGGAGACCTTCAGACGATGTCACGGTTCACTACGACAGAACCCAGAAGCAGACCAGGACTGGTACCGGGGGACCTTCAGACGATGTCACGGTTCACTACGACAGAACCCAGAAGCAGACCAGGACTGGTACCGGGGGACCTTCAGACGATGTCACGGTTCACTACGACAGAACCCAGAAGCAGACCAGGACTGGTACCGGGGGACCTTCAGACGAGGCCTGTGGACGTCCTAGAGCAAAACAACTGACATGTACAGTACCAGTCAAAAGTTTGGACACACCTACTCATCCCAAACCATCTCAATTGGGTTGAGGTCGGGGGATTGTGGAGGCCAGGTCATCTGATGCAGCACTCCATCACTCTCCTTCTTGGTCAAATAGCCCTTACACAGCCTGGAGGTGTGTTGGGTCATTGTCCTGTTGAAAAACCAGATGGGATGGCGTATCGCTGCAGAATGCTGTGGTAACCATGCTGGTTAAGTGTACCTTGAATTCTAAATAAATCCCAGACGGTGTCACCAGCAAAGCACCCCCACACCATCACACCTCCTCCTCCATGCTTTACGGTGGGAACTACACATGCAGAGATCATCCGTTCACCCACACTTGAACTCTGTGAAGCATTTATTTGGGCTGCAATTTCTGAGGCTGGTAACTCTAATGAACTTATCCTCTGCAGCAGAGGTAACTCTGGGTCTTCCTTTCCTGTGGCGGTCCTCACGAGAGCCAGTTTCATCATAGCGCTTGATGGTTTTTGCGACTGCACTTGAAGAAACTTTCAAAGTTCTGGAAATGTTCCGTATTGACTGACCTTCATGTCTTAAAGTAATGATGGACTGTAATTTCTCTTTGCTTATTTGAGCTGTTCTTGCCATAATATGGACTTGGTATTTTACCAAATAGGGCTATCTTCTGTATACCCCCACACACACATTGTCACAACACAACTGACTGGCTCAAACGCAGCAAGGAAAGAAATTCCACAAATTAACCTTTAAGAAGGCACACCTGTTAATTGAAATGCCTTCCAGGTGACTGGCTCATGAAGCTGGTTGAGAGAATGTCAAGAGTGTGCAAAGGGTGGCTATTTGAATAATCTTTTTTGGTTACTACATGATTCCATATACGTTATTTCATAGTTTTGATGTCTTCACTATTATTCTACAATGTAAAAAATAGTAAAAAATAAAGAAAAAACCTTAAATGAGTAGGTGTGTCCAAACTTTTGACTGGTAGTGTACAGTACATGTTCGTGAGAGTCTTTCCACAGAGGGGTCCTATTAGTGTGTAACACAAACTGTTCGCTACAGACAGATGTTGGCAGATCGGCTTCAGGTGGTTGAGACCATCGTGTTTGTGAGAGTCTCATCTTTCCATAGAGGAGTCATAATACTGTATTTTGCAGGGCCAAACCGTTCAGACACTACAGACGATTTTGTGAGAAGACCGATTTTCGGGATGTCTCACGGTCTGACAAACACCGCTCTAGCTCTGTCACCTTTCACCTCAGATGCAGAAGTGTTGCATTGGCGGATGCGGTGGATTGAGAAACATCCAATGCAAAAAAAACCAGATATTTCTAGCTTCAACTGACAGATTTTTATGGGGATATTTTTATTATGCTAATTAGATTTCTGCGGGGAGGTTAACAGGTTGTGCCAGGTTATACCAAAGATTATTGGTTATACCAAAGATTATGTATATAGTGACAAGATACATGTCTCTCCATTCTAACAATGGGAGTCGTTGTCCACAATGCAGCATGGTGAGCTGTCTAGCTCCCGCCTATCCTTTCTTTGGATTGGTGGATACATCTCATTATTGTAATCCTTTTTTTGAATATTCGATGAGGGTTGTTGACGTATTCAATGGATAGAGATGCTATGCTACTAGCCTCATGTCATGAATATGCATAGCCATCTCGAGACAACTCTGATATAAAGGGTTTTTTCTCAAAGTTGACCAGGATGTAACATGTCCTAATTACACTCATAACTTAAGCATTACCAAACTTCTATTAGATCAAATAAACCTCACGTAGCAAGTAAGACATTCATTTTTTATTGACCAAATTCCACACTCTCTCATTGACCTCCATGAAAAACTCCTTACTTGGTGGGCGAAACAATGAAAAAACACCACCTGCTGGAGGGAGACAGAACAACAACAAAACACCACCTGCTGGAGGGAGACAGATTTACCACCGAGTTGGATCTCGCTCTCTTCTTCTTTAGGATTTGGTGGGCGGAGTGCATCCAACTTTTAGGTGCGTACACCGCCACCTACTGTACTGGTGTGTGAGGCCATTCACGGCCTACCTACATTAAATTATTGATAAGGTAATACAAATTGGGGAAAAGGAAAATTGCCCTGCCAACTATTAGCCCTTTCTAAAAAATTAAAAATAAACACTCAACACCCCCTGCAGTAAATCTTCACAATCCCAAGGACTTTTCTGCCGCTGCCACCACAACCTCTATTTTCTGTGACTTCCGAGCCATTTCTGCAGTACAATTGGATTTGTCTAACTTATCACCTCTAAAATGTAAATAAAACACTATAAGGAGTTTATATAACGTCTCATTACACACCTATTTGAAGGTTTGTGTTGAATTTGAATAGGGTTTTTAGGGCGGCGCTAAATTTATCTTCACAATTAAACTGTGGGTGTCACGGTTTCTGAGAGTCATGTGGCTCGCAGTGATTACTCGGAAAATTAACAGTTGATTTAATTAACTATTGATGAACTCACAAGTAATTAACTTTACACTCACCATTACACACACCATTGATCATTTCTTGTTTTTAATCTGTGAGAGAAGCGCTCCACCTAGTGGAAAGAGGCTGTACGGCACAGAATGAGTTGAATGATGCGTGCCGTACGTTACGTCGTGACATGTCACGCTTTAACGTACAGCGTCAGCGGGGTCAGTTTTTTCAACTTTTCTCCAATACTATTGCTCCATTACCATGTCAATCAACGCTGAATCGAAACTTAGTTCACACCCCGGATTGTGATGCCAACACAATCGCTACAGTCCCATTAGTTTTCATTGCAGCCTCGTTTGAATGCCGCGGTTGCCCACATATGTACAGAACGGAGTTAGCTACCGTAAACACATTAGTAAGCCCGCTACAGTCGTGCAGTAAGCAGTTTCACCGACGGGCCCTGGTGGCAATAAATCAGTAATACCAAAAGCTTACCTTGACTTGGAAGTTGTGTTGGATAGTCATCGCCAGCTAGCTAACATAGCATCCCTCTGTTTGAGCAGGGTGTTTCAGTAGGCTGAACTAGCTAGCTGCATTTGCTAGCTAAGTAAGTGAAACTGAAAGTGAAAAAAAGGACGAAATCTCTCTCTCTCTCTCTCTCTTGCTTCACCTTCATTTTGGAAGAAATTAATTTGTTCAAAACTGTTCAACTATTGTCTTTCTCTCTCTCTGAGTCAACTACTCACTACATTTTATGCACTGCAGTGCTAGCTAGCTGTAGCTTATGCTTTCAGTACTAGATTCATTCTCTGATCCTTTGATTGGGTGGACAACATGTCAGTTCATGCTGCAAGAGCTCTGATAGGCTGGAGGACGGCCTCCGGAAGTTGTCATAATTACTGTGTAAGTCTTTGTATTGGTCAATGTACCCAGAGGAGGACGGAAGCTAGCTGTCCTCCGACTACACCATGGTGCTACCCTACAGAGTGCTGTTGAGGCTACTGTAGACCTTCTTTGCAAAATAGTGTGTTTTAATCAATTATTTGGTGACGTGATTATATTTAGTATAGTTTTATCTAAAAAGGATAACTTTTTAAATGATTAAAACATGTTATTTTTATGAAATTCACTGAGGAGGATGGTCCTCCCCTTCCTCCTCTGAGGAGCCTCCACTGATCAAAACTCAGCAGGACAGACAATGGCTTCTCCATTTCCCTACGCCCTCCACCGGATCAATGCAAATAGTCTGGGTAGCCATGATTAACTTTTCAGGAGTCTTATGGCTTGGGTGTAGAAGCTGTTAAGAAGCCTTTTGGACCTAGACTTGGCGCTCCGGTACCGCTTGCCGTGTGGTAGCAGAGAGAACAGTCTATGACTTGGGTGGCTGGAGTCTTTGACCATTTTTAGGGCCTTCCTCTGACACCGCCTGGTATAGAGGTCCTGGATGGCAGGAAGCTTGGCCCCAGTGATGTACTGGGCCGTACACACTACCCTCTGTAGTGCCTTGTGGTCGGAGGCCGAGCAGTTGCCATACCAGGCTGTGATGCAACCAGTCAGGACGCTCTCGATGGTGCAGCTGTAGAACTTTTTGAGGATCTGAGGACCCATGCCAAATCTTTTCAGTCTCCTGAGGGGAAATAGGCTTTGTTCTGCTCTCTTCAAGACTGTCTTGGTGTGTTTGGACCATGATAGTTCGTTGGTGATGTGGACACCAAGGAACTTGAAGCTCTCAACCTGTTCCACTACAGCCCCGTCGATGAGAATGGGGGCATGCTCAGTCCTCTTTTTTTCCTGTAGTCCACAATCATCTCCCTTTGTCTTGATCACGTTGAGGGAGAGGTTGTTATCCTGGCACCACACGGCCAGGTCTCTGACCTCCTCCCTATAGGCTGTCTCATCGTTGTCGGTGATCAGGCCTACCACTGTTGTGTCGTCGGCAAACTTAATGATGGTGTTGGAGTCGTGCCTGGCCACGCAGTCATGGGTGAACAGGGAGTACAGGAGGGGACTGAGCACGCACCCCTGAGGGGCCCCCGTGTTGAGGATCAGCGTGGCAGATGTGTTGTTATCTACCCTTACCACCTGGGGGCGGCCCGTCAGGAAGTCCAGGATCCAGTTGCAGAGGGAGGTGTTTAGTCCCAGGGTCCTTAGCTTAGTGATGAGCTTTGAGGGCACTATGTTGTTGAACGCTGAGCTGTAGTCAAATCAAATCAAATCAAATTTTATTTGTCACATACACGTGTTTAGCAGATGTTATAGCGGGTGTAGCGAAATGCTTGTGCTTCTAGCTCCGACAGTGCAGTAATATCTAACAAGTAATATCTAACAATTTCACAACATATACCTAATACACACAAAACTAGTAAGGAATGGATTTTAAGAAAATATACATACTGTATATGGACAAGCAATGACAGAGCGGCATGGACTAAGATACAGTAGAATATTATAGAATAGAATGCAGTATATACATATGAGATGAGTAGTGCAATATATGTAAACATTATTAAAGTGACTAGTGTTCCATTTCTTAAAGTGGCCAGTGGTTTCAATAGGCAGCAGCAGCCTCTAATGTGCTAGTGATGGCTATTTAACAGTCTGATGGCCTTGAGATAGAAGCTGTTTTTCATTCTCTCGGTCCCAGCTTTGATGCACCTGTACTGACCTCGCCTTCTGGATGATAGCGGGGTGAACAGGCAGTGGCTCGGGTGGCTGATGTCCTTGATGATCTTTTTGGCCTTCCTGTGACATCAATGAATTGCATTCTCACCTAGGTGTTCCTCTGCCACCACAATGAATTCACCCTCACTCTTGTCAAATACAATTTCCTTCTCTAGCTCTTCCAAAAGTTCTCCATTCCACATTCCACGTCTCTCCTTTTCTCCTTCTCAACAGTCTTCTTCACCAGATCTTCCAGAAGGCTTCTGCAATCCCATAATCCCCCACTCCCATATTTATTCATTATATGTTCTTTTTATTTTAACCCCTTTTTCGTGATATCCATTTGGTAGTTACAGTCTTGTCCCATCGCCTGCGCCCGGCCCGCCACAAGGAGTCGCTAGAGTGCGATGGGACAAGGACATTCCAGCCGGCCAAACCTCCCCTAACGCGGAAGACTCTGGGCCAATTGTGCGCCGCCTCATGGGTCTCCCGGTCGCGGCGGGCTGCGACCCAGCCTGGGATCGAACCCGGGTCTGTGGTGACGCCCTCCAGCAGTCAGGATGACATATCATAATATGTTCTACTTTCTTCCTTTTTTTCCTTGTCTTTCGTGACCCCGTGACCCCGTGACCCCACCAGCAACCACCTTCACACTACCTGGATATCATTCACCGTTTAGGTCCACTTTTATCCATTAATTAGCTAAATGTTCCTTCTCATTCCGAACAAGTCATATGACATTACTTGCATGAACATCCATCTCTCTTCCTCTACCTCTCTGGCTATACCTGACATCTAGTCACAGACATTTTTGCAGGAACACCACACTGCTAGCACAGTACAGTCACAGATAGAACAATGAGACAGATGTTTCACCGGATGTATAAATGTGAAGCATCCGCTGGGCGTTTCCGAGAGGAAGCCCACTCTGGCCGGCATTGGGAGAAGATGGAAGGGGATGGATTTTGAACGACATTCCGCACATTTTCTCATCGATTAAACATTTGATCTCAATACAGTTTTCCCCAAACTAGAATCTGTTATGAACAGAGTGGACTAAGTTTTGTAGACTTTACTCTTCGCAAAAGTTTTTTAAAATCACATTGTTTAGAAGGAGTGCAAAGAAGTTATTGCACACGGGCACTTTACAGAGTAGGCGTTCCTTAACGGAAATATGCAGATCTATGCTAGAACGCGCCAATAGGATCTCGTGCTTGGCTCCGCCCACCTCCTTGCTTGTTCTGTCCACTATGACTCATTTGTTTCCATTGGAAACGAGAGGCTGTGGTCTATCTTGGTTTAGTTATAACAATCTTTGGTAGTTTATTTGGTGCTGGTGATGGGCACTCCCGAGTGGCGCAGTGGTCTAAGGCACTGCATCGCAGTGCTAACTGTGCCACTAGAGATCCTGGTTCGAATCCAGGGTAGGGGAGGGAATGGCCAGCAGGGATGTGGCGCAGTGGTTGGTAGAGCATGGCGTTTGCAACGCCAGGGTTGTGGGTTCGATTCCCACGGGGGGCCAGTATGAAAATATTAAAAAATAATGTAACCGTCTGCTAAATGACAAAAAATAAAATAAAATAAAAATTTGACTCCCAAACGGTTCTTCGTTCAAAATGATTAAAAATCGACATAGAACCATGAAAACATCTCCGATGTAAAGGCCAAAAGGTAAACGACCATTATGTCAGATCGTGAAGTGCGCGTTCAATTTTGTTTTTGCCAGGCCAAATTATTACATGGCCTGCAAAAAAAATAACGTTTTTATTATGCACTGAAAAAGATCAGAGTGGACCAGATTGACACGCTCTCGCCACTGTTTATTGTTTCTGCAGTGAGGATTAACCCACTTTAGATAACTATGTTGTAATTTATCTGCAGGAAAAAAATAAAATTGTAGCTCAAAAAGCAGTAGTTTGCAAATCAAGGAGTCGAATGAACGGCTCTTTCACCAATGCTATTCGGTTCTTGATGTTCACCAAAAAGTTCCGTTCAAAAAAAGAACCGCTCGTTGGCGAACAACCCACACGCGCTGAAGTTTGAAGGGAGCTTTGGGTGAGTTGTTGTGGCCAAGGCCAAACCGACATCTGCCGTCCGTTACTTTTTATACATCTAGCTACAGTAGTTAGCAAGCTAAAAAGGCAGGAGACAACGACCATGATTCTTTCAAAACGGATACACTATGAACATTTCGAGACTCAGTAAGTAACGTTAGCCGGCTACGGTACTGTTTTGAAGCCGCTAGCTAACATAAACACAACGGGAAAAGTTAGCTAACAAACGACGTAGCTAGCTACTGTATAGCTTTGAGGTTTATAGTTGCATTGTACCCGGCCCAGGCAGAGAATTAGGTGTGGCTCGGGCATTTGTTGTAGCTAGCTGGTCAGATTTGAGTACAGTCATTTGCCTTAGCTAACTAGCAGCATGTTAGCTACAACAGACAGAAGTAACGTTAGTGGGGCTAGCTAGCTAGCTAGGCAGCTAACTGCTGGTCCTTTTATTCACAGGTCTCAGTATTCGACAGACCAAGGAAGTCAAGGAGATGAGACAGGTGGTTACATCAGGGTAGGCAGCTAAAGGCAAATTATTAAAGTGACACTCCAGTCTCCTTTTCACCTCATTTAACACCCGATTTACTTAACAAAAGGCACATCTGAATAGGTGGTCCAGGTAAGTCATGACAGCTCAAGTATCAAATTGAATTTGTCAAATGCGACGAATACAACAGGTGTAGACATTACAGTAAAATGCTTACTTACAAGCCCTTAACCAACAATGCAGTTAAGAAAATAACAAAAGTGTTAAGTAAAAAATAAAGCAAATAATTAAAGAGCAGCTGTAAAATAAAATAACAGTAGGGAGGCTATATACAGGGGGTACCGGTACCGAGTCAATGGGAAATAACAGTAGGGAGGCTATATACAGGGGGTACCGGTACACAGAGTCAATGGGAAATAACAGTAGGGAGGCTATATACAGGGGGTACCGGTACAGAGTCAATGTGCAGGGGCACCGGTTAGTCGAGGTAATTGAGGTAATATGTACATGTGGGTAGAGTACCTCTTCATTGATCCTCAACACCTTGAAAGCCTTACTGCTTGAAGTTTGCACATGTCTAAAAAACACTATTTTACTCAACATATTTGTTTTACCCTTTAGTGTGTGTACTTTACAGTATTTATACCTGGGATGTCACTTTTCAACAGGAAAAGTTCAAAAATAGGTAATATTTCATAGAAATCTGGAAACACTGGACAGTTACCTTAAGAACACCACCCTTCCAATCTGCTAGTTACCCACTGATATATATAAAGGGGTACACCTGCAAGACAGTGGTAAATAAGGGTCTGTTTGAAAGGGGCTCATAGAAACATTGCCTTATATTTTATACAGGTAATATACCACATATTCTGTCTGAAATGGGTACTAGCTATCTAGCTACTTCTCCTTCAGACCTTGTTGTTCTGGTCCAGAGCAAGGGGGTGTGATCTCCCTGTGTTGCAGGTGAATCTGCAGGGTTTGTGTGTGTAATGCTCTCCCTGTGTTGCAGGTGAATCTGCAGTATTGTGTGAGGTGGGGAAGCTCCATGGGTCCATCCAGACTGAGTCGCTCAGCCTCCAACAAGGCCTCTGAAGCCTGGGCCCCCAGTGATCCTGCTGCCCAGCCGGGATGAGGAGTAGTGGGCGGCAAGGGAAGGGGTGAGGGGGCAGGGCCGGGGATGGGACTCTTCTGACTCCAGCATCGTGATCTCAGACGAGGCCACGGATCATGACCTGATTGACCATTACCATGGAAACCGCAGTGTCTCCGAATGTGGGTCATCACCGCTAGAGCTGTCAGTCAGCCAGGGGAAGGCTGTGATTGGTGGAAAGGTGACAGGGCAGACGGAAAGGGGCGTAGAGTCAGACGCTGAATCCTGCTGCTCAGTGGACAGCATTGCCTCTGGCCCCTCCTTCATGGTTCAGGCCACTCCACTAACTCCTCCCCCTGGTCTGTGTTTGACCTGTCAGAGACTTCACAGAGAAGCCAAGAGGAGAGGACACACTCCGCTGGACACACTAACAGACGACGGTGAACACACACACACACACCCTGTCAGAGAAGTGTTGCCTAGCAAAACAAACCTACTGACTCACTGAGCAGGTGCAGATCTCTGATTCTAACAGCCCTTCTCTCTGATTGGTCTATCAGATCCCACTTCCTTGTCATGTGACCAATGGGTTCTCATGAAGAAGTGGACACCCAGAAGACCACAGAACGTTAAAGGGTAAGAGAGAGAGATATAATAGTGTGTGTGTGTGTGTGTAACCTACAGTACTGTTGTTGTCAGGAGGCTGTGGATCCATCTGGGCCGGATCAGACACAGAGAGCAGACTGGAGGAGAACAGCCAGCCTGCTCCAGACCACACATCTTCCTACAGAGGTAACACACTCACACACTGGGGTAACACACACACACTCACTCACACACTGAGGTAACACACACACACTCACTCACACACTGAGGTGCCAGCCTGCTCCAGACCACACATCTTCCTACAGAGGTAACACACTCACACACTGAGGTAACACACACACACACACTCACACACTGAGGTAACACACACACACACACTCACACACTGAGGTAACACACACACACTCACTCACACACTGAGGTAACACACACACACTCACTCACACACTGAGGTAACACACACACACTCACTCACACACTGAAGTAACACACACACACTCACTCACACACTGAGGTAACACACACACACTCACTCACACACTGAAGTAACAAACACATTGTGTGTAGGAACCTGAGGAGATATGAGAGGCGGGCTGTGAGCAGAGGGAGGAAGAGAAAGAAGAGGTCCAGAGGTCGTCGTCAGAGGGCGGGAACATGCGTCCAAAGCAACAGTCTCAATCGCAGTGGTCTCAATCGCAGTGGTCTCAATCGCAGTGGTCTCAATCGCAGTGGTCTCCATAGCAGCGGTCTCCATAGCAGCGGTCTCCATAGCAGCGGTCTCCATAGCAGCGGTCCTGATGGAGAGGTGGTAGGTAGCCCAGATTTGCGTTATTCCACAAAGTTCTGTCTTGCGCTGCTGTGAAAAAATCAAATGTATAGGCCTTTTTAACGCTGGCTTTTTCTAAATTAAATTATAATATCCATGTGACATTGTTGCATACAGGGATATACAATGACATTTCAAATTATTAAGTTAATAAAACCACAAACTTTTCAATGTAGTTATGAGGTGCACCCCATAAAAAGACCGGTAGCCTTCCCCAAGTAGCTTGTTGTTTACAGTGAGGGAAAAAAGTATTTGAGCCCCTGCTGATTTTGTACAGAAAAACGCATGTAAAAAATGTTATAAATTGATTTGCATTTTAATGAGGGAAGTAAGTATTTGACGCCTCTGCAAAACATGACTTAGTACTTGGTGGCAAAACCCTTGTTGGCAATCACAGAGGTCAGACGTTTCTTGTAGTTGACCACCAGGTTTGCACACATCTCAGGAGGGATTTTGTCTCACTCCTCTTTGCAGATCTTCTCATTAAGGTTTTGAGGCTGACGTTTGGCAACTCGAACCTTCAGCTCCACAGATTTTCTATGGGATTAAGGTCTGGAGACTGGCTAGGCCACTCCAGGACCTTAATGTGCTTCTTCTTGAGCCACTCCTTTGTTGCCTTGGTCATGTGTTTTGGGTCATTGTCATAGTGGAATACCCATCCACGACCCATTTTCAATGCCCTGGCTGAGGGAAGGAGGTTCTCACCCAAGATTTGACGGTACATGGCCCCGTCCATCGTCCCTTTGATGCGGTGAAGTTGTCCTGTCCCCTTAGCAGAAAAACACACCCAAAGCATAATGTTTCCACCTCCATGTTTGACGGTGGGGATGGTGTTCTTGGGGTCATAGGCAGCATTCCTCCTCCTCCAAACACGGCGAGTTGAGTTGATGCCAAAGAGCTCGATTTTGGTCTCATCTGACCACAACACATTTTCACCCAGTTCTCCTCTGAATCAGTCAGATGTTCATTGGCAAACTTCAGACGGGCTTGCATACAGTGGGGGAAAAAAGTATTTAGTCAGCCACCAATTGTGCAAGTTCTCCCACTTAAAAAGATGAGAGGCCTGTAATTTTCATCATAGGTACACGTCAACTATGACAGACAAAATGAGGGAAAAAAATCCAGAAAATCACATTGTAGGATTTTTAATGAATTTATTTGCAAATTATGGTGGAAAATAAGTATTTGGTCAATAACAAAAGTTTCTCAATACTTTGTTATATACCCTTTGTTGGCAATGACACAGGTCAAACGCTTTTCTGTAAGTCTTCACAAGGTTTTCACACACTGTTGCTGGTATTTTGGCCCATTCCTCCATGCAGATCTCCTCTAGAGCAGTGATGTTTTGGGGCTGTCGCGGGCAACACAGACTTCAACTCCCCTCCAAAGATTTTCTATTGGGTTGAGATCTGGAGACTGGCTAGGCCACTCCAGGACCTTGAAATGCTTCTTTACGTGAAGCCACTCCTTCGTTGCCTGGGCGGTGTGTTTGGGATCATTGTCATGCTGAAAGACCCAGCCACGTTTCATCTTCAATGCCCTTGCTGATGGAAGGAGGTTTTCACTCAAAATCTCAAGATACATGGCCCCATTCATTCTTTCCTTTACACGGATCAGTCGTCTGGTCCCTTTGCAGAAAAACAGCCCCAAAGCATGATGTTTCCACCCCCATGCTTCACAGTAGGTATGGTGTTCTTTGGATGCAACTCAGCATTCTTTGTCCTCCAAACACGACCGAGTTGAGTTTTTACCAAAAAGTTCTATTTTGGTTTCATCTGACCATATGACATTCTCCCAATCCTCTTCTGGATCATCCAAATGCACTCTAGCAAACTTCAGACGGGCCTGGACATGTACTGGCTTAAGCAGGGGGACACGTCTGGCACTGCAGGATTTGAGTCCCTGGCGGCGTAGTGTGTTACTGATGGTAGGCTTTGTTACTTTGGTCCCAGCTCTCTGCAGGTCATTCACTAGGTCCCCCTGTGTGGTTCTGGGATTTTTGCTCACCGTTCTCATGATCATTGCAACTCCACGAGGTGAGATCTTGCATGGAGCCCCAGGCCGAGAGAGATTGACAGTTCTTTTGTGTTTCTTCCATTTGCGAATAATCGCACCAACTGTTGTCACCTTCTCACCAAGCTGCTTGGCGATGGTCTTGTAGCCCATTCCAGCCTTGTGTAGGTCTACAATCTTGTCCCTGACATCCTTGGAGAGCTCTCTTTGGTCTTGGCCATGGTGGAGAGTTTGGAATCTGATTGATTGATTGCTTCTGTGGACAGGTGTCTTTTATACAGGTAACAGGCTGAGATTAGGAGCACTCCCTTTAAGAGTGTGCTCTAATCTCAGCTCGTTACCTGTATAAAAGACACCTGGGAGCCAGAAATCTTTCTGATTGAGAGGTGGTTAAATACTTATTTCCCTCATTAAAATGCAAATCAATTTATAACATTTTTGACATACGTTTTTCTGGATTTTTTTGTTGTTATTCTGTCTCTCACTGTTCAAATAAACCTACTATTAAAATTATAGACTGATCATTTCTTTGTCAGTGGGCAAACTTACAAAATCAGCAGGGGATCAAATACTTTTTTCCCCTCACTGTATGTTGGCCAATCAAAGCAGCAAAGAGGCTCTAGTGGAGTGACCGTTCACTAAGGCAACGCAAGATGGAATTAAATGAAGTTAGCGAAATGAGAAGTAGGCTACAACGAGCACCAACAGGTAGGCTGCTGTGTTATCTGAATGGTTTTGTGGAGAAAGCACAATGTGGCCTCAATTAGCCTAGCTAGCTATATAGCTGACTAGCCTAGCTAGCTTCTCTAGTTTCTAGGCTATATAGCTGACTAGCCTAGCTAGCTTCTCTAGGCTATATAGCTGACTAGCCTAGATAGTGTCAATGTCGCGTCAATTCAAATCTGGTATCAGGAACAAAAGAGGTCAACACGACTTCTAAGGTATACTAGTTATTTTAATTAATGCAAAAACCTTCAATGGTAAATATGATGTTTCGTATATACGGGCTCTCTGACATGCCTCGCAGGACATCCCAGAGAACTAACTCATTGCTCCAGAAAACAATACCCAAATACTATACAGAGGAAGTTTCCCACTTCTGCTGGCCAATTAGAGTAAAGACTTGAGCAGTTTAAACTATCTCAGCCAATACGTTGATGCAGGGGGGTTGCTCTCATCTCTCGGCGCCATTTGTTACACACTCCAGGCAGACACAAGATTATCATAACAACCTGTCATAGTGAGAAGAGCCAGCTCCCTTAGACATCATTCCCATGTCAAAGGAAGAGTCATAGATCACAATGAACCATTATAGTCTTGTATTTGAAGACACAATCCTTATCTTCTCTTCACATCAATCACAGCCTTGCCAGGTGTCACAGCCTACATTAGCCCAGTCAAGAATGCATTCTTTTCTAAGTTAGTCATCCTATCAGTTTAGAAGAATAATAAATCCCTAATAGTCCCCCTTTTCACACCACATAAGGTGTGATTCAAAAATAAGAAAACACAGATCTTCATTCATTATAATACAAAAACAAACAAAAATCACACTTTTTATTAATAGGCCATAATGTTACTAAAAATGCAAACCCTCAGTTCATCTACACCCCACTTGCAAATTGTTACCAGTCACCAAGGAACTTCAAACCATAAAACACAGGATTAATAAAACACAAAACATAAGACTAGTAAAACATAAAACACAAACAGAGAAGTATATTTTGGCCCCCTTTAGACACCTCTAGTGTCACTCCACCAAGCCTGGTAGGTCATATCCTCCATTCCTAGGTTGGAGTCCAGGATTGGGCCTTATCTCACCATCTGTGGGAAATCACCTTCTCCATCTCCTTTCTCACCAAACCTCAGACACAGGAAATAAGACAACATCCACAAAGAACAAGTATACCCATAGAAGCTATAACTTCACCCAGAATAGTTACAACAATAGTTTTCCATTTACCAAATATGTTATCAAACCAACCGTTTATGGAGCTATCAATATCAGAGTTCTCAGCCAGTTTGTTCGTCAGTGTAGTTACTCCCCTGAAGCTCTTTTGTCACTGACCCGTCCGGTGCTATATTGTTTGAGGATGAAAATACAGCACATATATCCAAACAGAACACAAACTCCGCCCCTCTCAGCCAAAAGCATATCTAAAGCTATTATATTCTGCCTTGTCATTAAGATAGTTGCCACTGTTTGCTCATCTAATCCCTTTATTGCATCACAAGTGTGGTTTATAAATCTTTGCTGGCTATAGTAAATATAATTTATCCAATCTATGTTTTTATTAATTGTTGATCACCAAAAAATACTTGATTCAGACTCAGCTGCGATCTGATTCCTAGCTTTGAATTGTTCTGGAACCTCTCGAGGTACTCCTATCCCATCACAGGATCCTTTCATCAAAGGATCCTAGGAGGAGTTCCTACTTTCTATTTGACAACTCACCAGTCTCTGACACGTTTGATTGTTTACATATGTAGTTGAGTTCACAATCAGTTATCACCACACAACCATCAGATGTCAGCACGGGCCTGGTTTAGTTCCTACAATCCTCTGTCTGCAACAAAGGAGAGATTAGTCATGTTCTCTTTCAGTTGTGATATTCTCTGTGTAGGAGCAGAGCTAAGATGCCCTACTCTGTATCCTATCTTACTAGTCCTAGAAAAACAATTAGAATCCCCTGAGACTTCAAACGTAGGCAACCTAGGTCGGAATGACTTTGTTATCGGGGATTCTGATAGTTCAAGTTACTACAAGACTCTTTCACCACATTCCCAGGTGGTTTGCATGGGGATAAACCTGTTTTTGCGTACTTCAGACATTCAGACAGTACCTACCCTTCTATGGGTCGCACTGCCATTTCTGGTAATTCCCTACCCCTCACAACACTACACCTGTCCCCAAACTGTATATGGAGATTTACATATCCCCCACGCTCTCGATATGAGCAACTACATAGTCCCAGGATGTACACGGCGACACACATATAGTGATGTCCTCCCCCTAAAGTCCTTAATCTTCCCCTTTCCCACGTCTAGCTGTCTCCTATGCCTTCTAGACTATGCTCAGGTATCATTTTATCAACTTGTTTTAGGTTAACTACTACTTTTGGCTGATCAGAAGGGTTTGAGTGTGTTAGGAATATGGCCCCCACAATCAGACAGCTACCTCACCGTCAGGAGACCTGTGAATCCCCACCCTTGCCCTGAGAACATGTCAGACGCCAACCCATTACTTTACCTTCTACCAAACTCACACAGGGATGATCAGACAGGGTAAGGGAATCTTCGTAAGGAGGCAACCCCCGACCATAGTGGTGATCGGATCTTTCTCCTAACTCTGTGTTTGTTCATCAGGTGTAACTGGGTTTACCTTTTTGCAGTGTGTGACATGCACCCAGATTGATCTAATAGGACTTGATAGGGCCCTTCCCAACAGGCCTGCTTCCAGTTTTTCTTCTTTTAGGGACTGGATCCACACCCAGTCTCCTGGTGTGATAGAGTGGGTCACCTTCTCCTTTAGTTCACCTGTGGGGCACAAAACCTCTGACATACGGGTGTGGTTAATAAACTATCTTCACACATACATGTTCAGCTCTCAATTTCTATTGTTGTTTTTTCTTTTTAAGTATTATTATTTAATTCTATCAATATTATTTAATCCTATCACTCCCTCTTTTGACACATGATTCGCCCATGTGTCAATATTACCACCTTTCTAAACCATTTCTTATGTAATTTATCATCCTATTGCCATGTCTTTAATTTTTTAGATTATCTTTTGCTCCTTTATTGCTCCTCCCACTTCCTTTGTCTTTTATGGAAGCTAAATTCAACTTTCATCCAGTTCAGAATCAATTAGTAATCCAACTCAATCAATCTCTTATCTTATAAAAACACTCATGTTTAGTTCAAACTCTGTTCTACCCAGGCTCTCCCGGGCTTGACCCGAAGACTAATTGTTGGACATGACAAGTCTATTTCTTAAGTTACCTAAGTCTTCTGTCTAGCAACAAAGAATAAAATCTCTATGTTCATGATTAACCCAGTTATATCTAATAGCCCACCAGAAAACCTAATCATCTTTAAATCACTACCAATGTCATATCCCTCGTTATTCTCTACCATTTGGATAACATCCCTGATGTATGTATGCCTCCTTAGAGTTCCAAATTACTTTACCATGGGCTACCATTGCCCCCCCATAGATAAGATCACTTAATTTACCCGTATGCAGACATAATGGAGTACGAAACTTTACAGCACTTTATCATTACCAATAAGCTCATCATTTGTTTTTTGTTTTAACGGTTTTGGCGCTCCAAATATAGCAGTTTTCCTGGATGAGTTTAAGATTCTCCCTCCTGTGTTATAGTGTGTCCTAGGTAAATGACCTCGATCTACCAAAGTTTAAGTTTCTTTCTGCTCACTTTGTGTCCCTGTTCTTCCAGGAAGGTTAACAATTGGATTGTATCCCTCTTACATCCCTCCTGAGTGGGATTAGCCAATAGAATATCATCTATATAAACTAACATTTGCATCCTTCCCATGTTCAAACTTTCCCAAATTATTAGTTATAGCCTGGGCTAAGATTGTAAGACTTTCTGAAACTAACTGTAAGTCCATGACCATCCTCCAGTCGGCGCTAGGTGCCTCCTTTCTAACAGGAAATAATGGAGAGTTGCATTGTACCACATCTCCAGGAATTATCACCCCTCCCTTAAGTAAATGCTCAAATGTAGGTGTTATCCCTTTTATTGCTTCTGGTTTCATAGATATATTGCTTTTGGTATGGTCTATTATCGGATCGAGGAATCACTTGTACTGGAGCTACCCCCTTTATTAGTCCTACATCTGTTGTCCTTGTGACCATAATTTGAACATAATTGCTGCTAACTCACCCTCCTGTTCCTGAGTTAAGAAAATCTTCCTGTCATCCGTTAAAACTTATCCCCAGATGTACACTGGGCTGGGTTTTTGCTCTCCCATTCAACTTTATTCTATATCTCCCAGTGGAGTGGCCATACTGATCCCCATTCGGTGTATTCTGCCAGTCAGTAATGTTCTTCCCTTGTTTTATATATTTACCTAGTGATAAACATTCCTCTGAATGTTTCTTTCACTAGGACAACATGGGGGGCTCCACCTTTCTCTGTACAGCCTCTGGCTCTGTGAACCCATTTTAACCCAATTTGAAAAAAAACAACAATCACAAATAGCCAGGCCTCACTCCATTTGATTGCTCACTTTTATGACCTAAATTCTGCCTAACTGAGATAAGCTAATCTCTTTCTCCTAGTGATATTCTAAAGATGGTAGTACACACAAAACATGATAGATATTCCCAGTCTTAACCCATCAATAATTGTTTGTATCATTCTAATTCCTCCTAACTAATCCATTAAACCACTCAAAATTCCTCGAGTATACTATGATTATTTAATTGATTACCCTAACTCTGCTACATGTGATCTCATCTCAAATTATCCATTTATCAATTATTTATTCAACCCCCTAGGAAAACCTGTCTTCTATTCTATTGTTCCTGTACTCCCTGTATATGTCATATTTGAGTTTTTAGCCAATATAATCACAGTTACATCAAATGTTCCCTCATTTAATGGTATTTTCTTTCTAATATAACTTCCCTAAATGAGATTAAATCCCTGCCTTCCTCTACTATCCTTATATCATTACTGGTTCAATGATAATAACCGAATAACTATCAACAACAATTGTAATATCTATTTCACACTAAATTGTGTCTTTTTTTCTGATTATGCTACAATTGTAGCCTATTTTATCGCCCCAGTCCAAAATATAAGTTTATGTAACAAATCCATAACTCCACCACAGGCTGGCGCTATTCCCCCATCACAACAGCCAATGTCACTTGCATCCACTTAACCAAAATACATTATCGTTCTAAAATGTACCCCAAAAAAATATTTTCCAGCTAAGCCATTTCAGTTCGCTATTCAATTTATTTAACTGTTCTCTCTGATTATGCCCTAATTAATAAAACAAATACTTGCTATCGTTGGTCAGCATACGCTTAATGACATTCTTATCATCTGAACTATACTGTCTCTCACCCTCCCCTTGCTCCTTCGGGAGAGCGATGGTAACCTTATAACATATTTACATAGACTTTCCTAGAATACTTCTATTTAAGCTATCTAATTCAACCTTTCAGCTATATAGCCCCATTGCGAAAGCTTTGTCTACTGTCCCTACCTGTGTTCGAACCAGGGACAACGCCAGTCACTTCACACCATCTGCGATGCTCTCAAAGTAACTACTTCCAGTTCATAGAGCAAGTGACGTCACCAAATGAAAATCGCAGTAGCTTTCACTTAGCAAAAAACTATCTCTCTCTTTGATTCCCTATTGTATAATTTAGTTTTTCTATTTACCCCCTAAACACGCTCGCTACAAATACTCCATTCAACATTACCAAACCAAATACTCCATCGTACTCCATTCAATCAACACAGCAGCCGTGGAATTCACACTCATAAATGCAGATTATTACTCCATGCCTTGAAATGATAAATAGATTTCCACCAATAGTACCATTAATGATCTCATCTTACCCTCTGACACAAAATGAAGTTCCCTCACTGTACTACGTTAGCTCTACCATGATAATTAGTTCGATTTAACCCTCTATTTGCTTTGTACTATATTATACATTACGCCTAAAACAACATTACTTATGGTCAGTTTATTCCGCCATCATATTATCCAACAACGCCACAATCTTAAACTCATATGGGGCGGCTGGCAGTTTAGTAACCAATAGCGCCACGCCAACAACCGAGAGGTCGCGGTTCCAATCCCCGAGCCGACCAGGCGAAAAATCTCCGATGTGCCTCGAGCAAGGCACTCAACCCCAATTTGTTCCCATAAATCGCTCTAGACAAGAGCGTCTCTGCTAAATGACTCAAATGTAATGTAAAAGAACAACACCTCATAAGGAGTGCCCAGCAGGAGTCCAATTTCTATCAGAAAACATACATACAAACATTCAGACACTCCCAATCTCTCCCAGGGGGAAAAGTTCTTCTTCACCCTGAGTGAGATTGTTGTTCCCATAAGGGTTTCTTCATTGTGTTGTCAGGATTGGTTCTCGCTGCTCAAATCAGCCCTGACTTCTGTCAGTGATCTAGAAGGAGTGGGGGGCTGGTGTGCAATGAGTTAGATGGTGTCAGTGTGCGCCTAATTTACCTCTGACCTGGACTGAGTGTGAAGTAACCTCCTTCACTTCGTACGATCCAGTCCACCTGGGTTCCAGCCACTTTCTCTTGTGGACTTTAACCCTCACCCAGCCTCCCACGTTTACCTTCAGTGTCAGCGTACTTCCCGACAGCTCCCCCTCTTGGGCCTTCTGCGCCTAGAGAAGAGAGTGCTGCAGAAAATTCCGTCAATTTCTTCACATAATCAGTCATTTCTATCTGTTGTACATCAAGGGCGGGCATATGACCTCCCTCCCTTGGTGGACCTGGCATTACTCTCCCTGTCATTCGTTGTTCTATGTATTCATTGAATTTGGGTATGTTTATGTTTGGTCCTGCCATCTTGCTTTCTCTATCTTGGATGTATTATCGGTAGCAAATACAGACTTATCTCATGTATGACACCCTCGCATATAAAGAGGCTAATTTATATAATTTGTAATGCAATTATTATCATAAGAATCAGAATTCCAGTCACATATACCAATGCAGTAATCTCTACACACAGCACACACCACGCTTTAGTTATCCACGCTTGTTCTAGAATCATGCACAACTTCAATATCAGTCTCCCCAGTCCCCGGTTCCTGAAACCCTAGGTCAAATTCACTCAATTCCACAGATTGGTGTTCGGTCTCATAAGTCTCACTATAACTTCCCATCATCCATTACACGTTATAATACATAAAAACACAGACACGTTAAAATATAAACACAGCAAAACAAAACTGCCAATTAGAATACAATACCTTAAAAATTTAGGTTACCAGAGTGTCCTAAAACATAGTCTCAGTTCAACTGCCACCCTTCACACAACCTTATACTTATGTGAAGTCACAGAAGCAACTGGATCCCTATCAAAGGATTTTCTTTAGACAACTCAATCACTAGGAAAGACTTAATCTCAGCTTAATTGTACCTTTCACACAACCATTTATATGGAACGTTTTAAGTGTGAAATCACAGAGATAACTGGCATCCCCGGGAATTTAATACCTCTGGTCAATTTTCGGTGATTCTCCCCCACCTAATTAGTTAAAGTTGGTGCATATTTATATTTAAACGATAAACCGAATTATTTCAGTCTAATTGTTTAACCAGTATTTTGCACGGTCAAACATCAAACGTTAAATCAAATAATAAACCAAATAGCCCAAACCAAGCACCTAAAACCAGTATTATTCTATGTCAAACATCAAACCTCAAATCAAATACTAAACCGAATTGTTTCGACACAACTATTCAAAAGCAGTATTATGCTATTTCAAACACCAAACGTTATATTTCAATATATCAGTTCAAACGTTTTAATTCAGTCACACAATTAATCACTTTAGCTTTATGTTCCCAATTGTTTTTAACGGGTTATATGGTTTAAGCAACCACAAATCCAACAGTTATTCCCAAATTATACCGTTTGGACAGCCACAGACGTCTTATGATTCCCAATTTGTTTTCTATCAAGATATACAGGTTTATCATTCACACTTTCATGCATACGACAACACTCGCACTGTTTAACTTTCTATAGTACCTCCTATGGGTGTCTTTTGTTAACGTTTGCACAATTTAAACCTTATTTCCCTATTTGTAATTCTCATTATTTACTGTTTTAAAATATTCTTTGTATTCACAGCCAAAAATGGTACACAGTTAAGCGTAGTATACAGTTATCACCCAGCAAAAATAGTACACAGTTATCGCCCTCACTCACAATACACAGTCATAATCCTATCATACAGTCAAATATGTCACACAGTCATCAATTACACCCATATTCCACACACAATCTATTTGGGCACACAGCCTCTTCTATTTTATTCAAAACACTGTGCTGAACCTAGCCGCAACCCTTAGTTACGGACCTTGCCAGTCACCAGTATTATCTAAAATTTCCCGAACCTAGCCGTACCCTCGTAGTTACGGACCTTGCCGGTGTAATTCTTCGAACCTAGTCGTACTCTCGTAGTTACGAACCTTGTCGATAGCAATTACTTAAGCCAATTAATCCCTGTACCTTCGAACCTAGCCGTACCCTCGCAGTTACGGACCTTGCCGATAGGTGTCAGTATTTTCTCCGAACCCAGCCGTACCCTCGTAGTTACGGACCTTGCCGATAGAACAAATACTCTCTAGTACCATGGTTTTTTAAACATCACATTTAGCAAAGGTTTGCATGTCACAATATTGTGCTTGTCTACTCATAATAGTTTCATAATTTAGTTCACTTACATCAGACAGTTGTTTCACAAAATTAATTTGAATAAAGCCAATTTGCAGATTTTCAGTTATTTAACAATAGGCATCTGCTTACCTTTAATTTTGTCCGGACTTTTTGTGAAACACAGTCCAATGAAAGAGATGACCAATGGGCCGGAAAGTATCCAGCGAAGTCCCTTCTACCAGATCACGACGGGTATCACCAATTGTCAATGTCGCGTCAATTCAAATCTGGTATCAGGAACAAAAGAGGTCAACACGACTTCTAAGGTATACTAGTTATTTTAATTAATGCAAAAACCTTCAATGGTAAATATGATGTTTCGTATATACGGGCTCTCTGACATGCCTCGCAGGACATCCCAGAGAACTAACTCATTGCTCCAGAAAACAATACCCAAATACTATACAGAGGAAGTTTCCCACTTCTCTGCTGGCCAATTAGAGTAAAGACTTGAGCAGTTTAAACTATCTCAGCCAATACGTTGATGCAGGGGGTTGCTCTCATCTCCTCGGCGCCATTTGTTACACACTCCAGGCAGACACAAGATTATCATAACAACCTGTCATAGTGAGAAGAGCCAGCTCCCTTAGACATCATTCCCATGTCAAAGGAAGAGTCATAGATCACAATGAACCATTATAGTCTTGTATTTGAAGACACAATCCTTATCTTCTCTTCACATCAATCACAGCCTTGCCAGGTGTCACAGCCTACATTAGCCCAGTCAAGAATGCATTCTTTCTAAGTTAGTCATCCTATCAGTTTAGAAGAATAATAAATCCCTAATAATAGCTTCTCTAGTCTCTAGGCTATATAGCTGACTAGCCTAGCTAGCTTCTCTAGTCTCTAGGCTATATAGCTGACTAGTCTAGCTAGCTTCTCTAGTCTCTAGGCTATATAGCTGACTAGCCTAGCTAGCTTCTCTAGTCTCTAGGCTATATAGCTGACTAGCCTAGCTAGCTTCTCTAGTCTCTAGGCTATATAGCTGACTAGCCTAGCTAGCTTCTCTAGGCTATATAGCTGACTAGCCTAGCTAGCTTCTCTAGTCTCTAGGCTATATAGCTGACAAGCCTAGCTAGCTTCTCTAGTCTCTAGGCTATATAGCTGACTAGTCTAGCTAGCTTCTCTAGTCTCTAGGCTATATAGCTGACTAGCCTAGCTAGCTTCTCTAGTCTCTAGGCTATATAGCTGACTAGCCTAGCTAGCTTCTCTAGGCTATATAGCTGACTAGCCTAGCTAGCTTCTCTAGGCTATATAGCTGACTAGCCTAGCTAGCTTCTCTAGTCTCTAGGCTATATGGCTGACTAGCCTAGCTAGCTTCTCTAGTCTCTAGGCTATATAGCTGACTAGCCTAGCTAGCTTCTCTAGGCTATATAGCTGACTAGCCTAGCTAGCTTCTCTAGGCATATAGCTGACTAGCCTAGCTAGCTTCTCTAGTCTCTAGGCTATATGGCTGACTAGCCTAGCTAGCTTCTCTAGTCTCTAGGCTATATAGCTGACTAGTCTAGCTAGCTTCTCTAGTCTCTAGGCTATATAGCTGACTAGCCTAGCTAGCTTCTCTAGGCTATATAGCTGACTAGCCTAGCTAGCTTCTCTAGTCTCTAGGCTATATGGCTGACTAGCCTAGCTAGCTTCTCTAGTCTCTAGGCTATATAGCTGACTAGTCTAGCTAGCTTCTCTAGTCTCTAGGCTATATAGCTGACTAGCCTAGCTAGCTTCTCTAGTCTCTAAGCTATATAGCTGACTAGCCTAGCTAGCTTCTCTAGTCTCTAGGCTATATAGCTGACTAGCCTAGCTAGCTTCTCTAGGCTATATAGCTGACTAGCCTAGCTAGCTTCTCTAGTCTCTAAGCTATATAGCTGACTAGCCTAGCTAGCTTCTCTAGTCTCTAGGCTATATAGCTGACTAGTCTAGCTAGCTTCTCTAGTCTCTAAGCTATATAGCTGACTAGCCTAGCTAGCTTCTCTAGTCTCTAGGCTATATGGCTGACTAGCCTAGCTAGCTTCTCTAGTCTCTAGGCTATATAGCTGACTAGCCTAGCTAGCTTCTCTAGTCTCTAGGCTATATAGCTGACTAGCCTAGCTAGCTTCTCTAGTCTCTAGGCTATATAGCTGACTAGCCTAGCTAGCTTCTCTAGTCTCTAGGCTATATAGCTGACTAGTCTAGCTAGCTTCTCTAGTCTCTAGGCTATATAGCTGACTAGCATAGCTAGCTTCTCTACTCTAGGCTACTCCAGCCCATTGTGGCTGCTACAAGGTAGTCTTGGCTGTAGCCGAGTAGCTTCTCTCTGCCTCCATCTACTCGCTCCCATCTCACCGTCACCTCCGCAACAGTAGAGCACCGGCCTTTCCTCGCGCAGCAGTGCTCAGGTTAAAAATGTATTCTGGATATCCGACTCAAATTCATGATACTATTCGGATAGTGAAATGATTTCAAACCCCCATCCCTAGTGGTTAGAGTTAAATCTCTGTTGTGTATGTTGTGACCAGCAGGAGAACGGTGATGACAGCGGGCTGGCGCGTACACGCAGGGTCCTCACCTTCCAGGTGTCCCCCTCCTCTGTTACCATGGAAACCCTGGCCCAGGAGGAGGCCACGCCCCCACAGGAGGAGGAGCCCAGGAAGAGGAGCGGGCGCTTCAGAACCCTGCTGGCTCAGCTCCACGGCAACCGGCAGCGCAGTCGTCAGGGAAACACACACATGACTGATGACATCACTGTCAGATTCCAAATATGTTCTTTATTGTCATCTTTGTCAATTCTCTACCTGCCTCTACTCGGTGTGTTCTCGTTCAACCCAACTAAACAACTTAAAGCATTGGCTGGAGGGAGTTATCGTCATATCTCTTACATTAGAGGGGAAGTGAATGGAGTTACTATCATACAGTGTCTCTTACACTCGTTGAATCTAGTTTTGAATGTAAATAATAATCAGCCTCATTGTCATGTTTCTGTTGAAGTTAGTTTCTTATCTGTATCAGATCTTCCCTGTTTGTTTCACACTGAAGAATAAATTGTATTTAATTTCATCTCTTCTGTCCAAAGATTACATCTGTACTACCAGACACAGCTGGCCCCATATTCATAAACCTGCTGATCTAGGACCAGATCATAATGAATGGACAGGGCCCTCTCTACCGAGCTGGCCCCGTATTCATAAACCTGCTGATCTAGGACCAGATCATAATGAATGGGCCCTCTCTACCGAGCTGGCCCCATATTCATAAACCTGCTGATCTAGGACCAGATCATAATGAATGGACAGGGCCCTCTCTACCGAGCTGGTCCCATATCATAAACCTGCTGATCTAGGACCAGATCATAATGAATGGGCCCTCTCTACCGAGCTGGCCCCATATTCATAAAACCACGATCTAGGACCAGATCATAATGAATGGACAGGGCCCTCTCTACCGAGCTGGCCCGTATTCATAAAACCTGCTGATCTAGGACCAGATCATAATGAATGGACAGGGCCCTCTCTACCGAGCTGGCCCCGTATTCATAAACCGCGATCTAGGACCAGATCATAATGAATGGACAGGGCCCTCTCTACCGAGCTGGCCCGTATTCATAAACCTGCTGATCTAGGACCAGATCATAATGAATGGACAGGGCCCTCTCTACCGAGCTGGCCCGTATTCATAAACCTGCTGATCTAGGACCAGATCATAATGAATGGACAGGGCCCTCTACCGAGCTGGCCCCCGTATTCATAAACCTGCTGATCTAGGACCAGATCATAATGAATGGACAGGGCCCTCTCTACCGAGCTGGCCCCATATTCATAAACCTGCTGATCTAGGACCAGATCATAATGAATGGACAGGGCCCTCTCTACCGAGCTGGCCCCATATTCATAAACCTGCTGATCTAGGACCAGATCATAATGAATGGACCCTCTCTACCGAGCTGGCCCCATATTCATAAACCTGCTGATCTAGGACCAGATCATAATGAATGGACCCTCTCTACCGAGCTGGCCCCATATTCATAAACCTGCTGATCTAGGACCAGATCATAATGAATGGACCCTCTCTACCGAGCTGGCCCGTATTCATAAACCTGCTGATCTAGGACCAGATCATAATGAATGGACCCTCTCTACCGAGCTGGCCCGTATTCATAAACCTGCTGATCTAGGACCAGATCATAATGAATGGACAGGGCCCTCTCTACCGAGCTGGCCCGTATTCATAAACCTGCTGATCTAGGACCAGATCATAATGAATGGACAGGGTGTCCTGATCCTAGATCAGCACTTCAATTCTGAGATGCTTTTTTAAAGGCTCGACATTCAGATGAAGTCGCCAGTGGCACACCGGGCTAGTGCCAACTGAAAGCTACTGGCCCGATTGGAAAATAATACAGGCCCCGGTCAAGATCTGACTTAGTTTTTTTTATATAGGCCTACCCAATGGCACTGTGCCTTGACATTCAAATGATTTGTGCATTCTGAAATAATGTGAACATTGCCTGAATAAATAGATTGGATGCTCCCGATACAAACGCACTAATGACGTCTGTCCATGTGGTAGCTAGTCAGTCTCTCCATTTGAGATGTTGAAGAGTTGTCAAGGGGTTATTGTATCATGTTTTAAAATGAGAAAGCGACCAAAAACTGGGTTCACTTTGTAATGGAACGCTTTGTATGGATTAACCAGGTTGAAGACGACAACATTCGATGTTGTCTCGCTCGTAGCTGCACATGCAACAGACCCTTCAATTGAAAACGTCGGGAAGCAAACCAAAGCGGCTACATCTCATGGAAACTGATCAGCAATTAAATCAGAATAATTCTATTGGAGCAGTAGAACTTCTAAATCGGCTACCATAATGTCAAGGGCTTTTCAAGCACCAAAGAGCCTAGAGGAAATGTCAGATTTTCAAGGTTGGCTATTCAACGATGACTGAATTGCACATCACAAATATTCAACCAAGACTTTGAACTTTTTTATTTGGTTTGCAAACCCATTCTTGGCTTTGCATTTACTGGTAGACATAACTTGGAACATCTTTCCTACCGCTGTCGGTCTTTGGTGAGCTGCTCCACATAACAACCAAATAATATACCTACCTAGGGCGGCAGGTAGCTTAGTGGTTAAGAGCATTGTGCCAGTACCCGAAAGGTCGCTGGTTCTAATCCCAGAGGCGACTAGGTGAAAAATCTGCCGATGTGCCCTTGAGCAAGGCACTTAACCCTAATTGCTCCTGTAAGTCGCTCTGGATAAGAGCTTCTGCTAAATAACTAAAATGTAAAACATTCTATTAGTCACGTCCCAAATACAACAGGTGTAGACTTACATTTTTAGTCATTTAGCAGACGCTCTTATCCAGAGCGACTTACAGTTAGTGAGTGCATACATAATTTTTATTTTATATATATTTTTTCATACTGGCCCCCCGTGGGAAACGAACCCACAACCCTGGCGTTGCAAACACCATGCTCTACCAACTGAGCTACATCCCTGCCGGCCATTCCCTCCCATACCCTGGATGACGCTGGGCCAATTGTGCGCCGCCCCATGGGTCTCCCGGTCGCGGCCGGCTATGACAGAGCCTGGATTCGAACCAGGATCTCTAGTGGCACAGCGATGCAGTGCCTTAGACCACTGCGCCACTCGGGAGACCTAATCGTTAAATGCTCATTTACTAGCCCTTTCCCAACAATGCAGAGTTCAAAAGTAAGAAAATAAATGCTAAAAATAAAAGGAAATAGTAACACAACGATGCTACACTGAACACAAATATAAACGCAACGTGCAACAATTTCAAAGATTTTACTGAGTTGCAGTTCATATAAGGAATTCAGTCAATTGAAATAAATTCATTAGGCCCTAATCTATGGATTTCACATGACTGGGAATACAGATATGCATCTGTTGGTCACAGATACCTTTTTTTTAAAAGGTAGGGGCGTGGATCAGAAAACCAGTCAGTATCTGGTGTGACCAACATTTGCCTCAAGCAATGCGACATCTCCTTCGCATAGAGTTGATCAGGCTGTTGATTGTGGCCTGTGGAATGTTGTCCCACTCCTCTTCAATGGCTGTGAGAAGTTGCTGGATATTGGGGGGAACTGGAACACGCTGTCGTACACGTAAATCCAGAGCATCCCAAACATGCTGGGTGGTCCTCTGTAGCTCAATTGGTAGAGCATGGCGCTTGTAACGCCAGGGTAGTGGGTTCGATCCCCGGGACCACCCATACGTAAAAATGTATGCACACATGACTGTAATGGGTGACATGTCTGGTGAGTATGCAGGCCATGGAAGAACTGGGACATTTTCAGCTTCCAGGAATTGTGTACATATCCTTGCGACATGTTCTGTGCATTATCATGCTGAAACATGAGGTGATGGCGGCGGATGAATGGCACGACAATGGGCCTCAGGATCTCGTCACGGTATCTCTGTGCATTCAAATTTAAATCGATAAAATGCAATTGTGTTCGTTGTCCGTAGCTTATGCATGCCCATACCATATCCCCACCGCCACCATGGGGCACTCTGTTCACAACATTGACATCAGCCCCGTTGCCCCTCTTCTCAACAGTAGGGCTCCCATTCTTCTCCCGATAGTTGAAGATTCCATGCCCAGTTGAAAATTACCCTGATAATTGCCTCGAAATGTGAACCTAAATTATACTGGAACTAATTCCACACATATAATAACAGATGAAATAAATGAAGCAGGCTAAAATATGGGGGAGCATTGATGAACGAGGGGAAGCGAACGATGCATAATTATAATAATCACCCATTGTGAATGAAGAACAGGGCGGACCATTCTATTGTATTGATTTATTCTAATTATAACCACAAACTGTTATGTCCTCTATCAGTCTACTCTGGCCTACTGGGAACTTAAAGTACACAGTGAGAGCGTGCGTAATTTACAGTGGCAAGAAGACGGTGGCGACCCGTCATTCAGAGCCCCACCTTTTAGCAAAAAATAAAAAATATGGGGAGGGGGTGCCTGTTTTGCAAACAATGTAAAAAAAAATATTTACAAAATCATTGAGTTAATAAAGCTGCATACAAACTTGGTCTCTTTTTTGCTTTCTTGAGTAAGGCAGCTCCAAAATGCAGGTGTTTCAGCCTAGCTCAGTGCTTTCTGTGGTGGTGGGGCAGCCAGCGGAAAATACGGAGCGTAAGGTTGGTAATGTTCTCTAGTTGCGCCGTGATTGGGTAATGTTCTCTAGTTGCACCGTGATTGGCTCAGTGTTCTGTCACTCATGGGGACACTACATCACCGCCAAATCTAAGGGTAGAGCTCGAAAATTCAAGCCCCTTGGGTGCTGCCATAGAGTTACATTAGAAGTACCCATCCAAGAAGGCTCAAGGTCATTGGCCACAGATAAAATGACGTAAAATCACATATCTACAGTAGCTTTGATTGGACTGATCATGTCAACGTCATACTTTCAAAATCTTAGCTAGCAGTCATCATGAATCAAGTCGACTATCTACTGGCAAATCCTTTTTAATCCTTGTCATATGAAGAGAAATTATAGATAAAACGTATTGGTGCTCATCGGCCATTGGACATAAACATTACACAACAAGTTGGAAATCGCAAATTCATCAATGAATGGTTTGGAAGGAATCAGTGGCTAACTGCAAGCATTGCAAAGCAGTCACTAGCCTGCTGTTCAGTGGAGTGGATGTGTGGTCCCAAGTCTGTGTTTAAGGGTTTCTTTTCCAAGCTTAACAGGATAAACATTCAACATTGGCCATCCTGTCAATCCAGCATGACTTCTGCCGCACTCAAAACAACTGGAAACTCGGAACTGGGAAATCTGACTTCAGTGAGTTCAAGAAAACCAGCTCAGATTGGGAAAATACATTTTGAACAGTCATCCAACTCGGAATTGCACTCAAGCCTCTTTCTAGAGCGCCGACCTGAAGATCACTGACGTCATCATGATTCAACCTTGTTTTTTTCCCAGAGTTCCCAGTTGTCTTGAAAGCACCATAAATCCAGAGAATGCCAGACTGATGACAAAGTTTGATGACAAAATTTGCCCACGAAGGACCGCCGCGCCACCTTCCTGTTCAAGTGAGCACAGCAGAACAAAAATGTATTGTATGCTGCTGCATAAATGATGTAATATGCCAGGGAGATATGTATACTGTAGCTAAGAAAGTAGTACTAAGTTAGTAGCCCATGTGCCTCCCCTAATAATTTTGTCAATTTTCCCCTCGTAATTTAGCCTACTGTTCTGACTTGGTGGTGCACATGTACAGTGGGGAAAAAAATATTTAGTCAGCCACCAATTGTGCAAGTTCTCCCACTTAAAAAGATGAGAGAGGCCTGTAATTTTCATCATAGGTACACGTCAACTATGACAGACAAAATGAGGGGAAAAAATCCAGAAAATCACATTGTAGGATTTTTAATGAATTTATTTGCAAATTATGGTGGAAAATAAGTATTTGGTCAATAACAAAAGTTTCTCAATACTTTGTTATATACCCTTTGTTGGCAATGACACAGGTCAAACGTTTTCTGTAAGTCTTCACAAGGTTTTCACACACTGTTGCTGGTATTTTGGCCCATTCCTCCATGCAGATCTCCTCTAGAGCAGTGATGTTTTTGGGGCTGTCGCTGGGCAACACAGACTTCTCAACTCCCTCCAAAGATTTTCTATGGGGTTGAGATCTGGAGACTGGCTAGGCCATTCCAGGACCTTGAAATGCTTCTTACAAAGCCACTCTTTCGTTGCCCGGGCGGTGTGTTTGGGATCATTGTCATGCTGAAAGACCCAGCCACGTTTCATCTTCAATGCCCTTGCTGATGGAAGGAGGTTTTCACTCAAAATCTCACGATACATGGCCCCATTCATTCTTTCCTTTACACGGATCAGTCGTCCTGGTCCCTTTGCAGAAAAACAGCCCCAAAGCATGATGTTTCCACCCCCATGCTTCACAGTAGGTATGGTGTTCTTTGGATGCAACTCAGCATTCTTTGTCCTCCAAACACGAGTTGAGTTTTTACCAAAAAGTTCTATTTTGGTTTCATCTGACCAATGACATTCTCCCAATCCTCTTCTGGATCATGCAAATGCACTCTAGCAAACTTCAGACGGGCCTGGACATGTACTGGCTTAAGCAGGGGGACACGTCTGGCACTGCAGGATTTGAGTCCCTGGCGGCGTAGTGTGTTACTGATGGTAGGCTTTGTTACTTTGGTCCCAGCTCTCTGCAGGTCATTCACTAGGTCCCCCAGTGTGGCTCTTGGATTTTTGCTCACCGTTCTTGTGAGTCATTTTGACTTCACGGGTGAGATTTTGCGTGGAGCCCCAGATCGAGGGAGATTATCAGTGGTCTTGTATGTCTTCCATTTCCTAATAATTGCTCCCACAGTTGATTTCTTCAAACCAAGCTGCTTACCCATTGCAGATTCAGTCTTCCAGCCTGGTGCAGGTCTACAATTTTGTTTCTGGTGTCCTTTGACAGCTCTTTGGTCTTGGCCATAGTGGAGTTTGGAGTGTGACTGTTTGAGGTTGTGGACAGGTGTCTTTATACTGATAAAAAGTTCAAACAGGTGCCATTAATACAGGTAACGATTGGAGGATAGAGGAGCCTCTTAAAGAAGAAGTTACAGGTCTGTGAGAGCCAGAAATCTTGCTTGTTTGTAGGTGACCAAATACTTATTTTCCACCATAATTTGCAAATAAATTCATTAAAAATCCTACAATGTGATTTTCTGGAAAAGAAATGCTCAATTTGTCTGTCATAGTTGACGTGTACCTATGATGAAAATTACAGGCCTCTCTCATCTTTTTAAGTGGGAGAACTTGCACAATTGGTGGCTGACTAAATACTTTTTTTCCCCACTGTAGCCTATAGCCTGTTTTAGAGAAATGTAATCATCAAATATTGTAAGAGCTTCCATTGTCTGCTTATATGCCCCCTTTATTTATCCTATGGTTCTGACTTGGTGTACAGGGAGAACACTGTAAGAACGGCCCAGGTTCTGAATTCTGTCGCTGTACATTTCAAAAGGGCTGAACAAATAGTTATATTGACTACGTCCGTCCTAGCTCGCTCATTAATGTCTTAATCAAAATTACGGATTGCCTCTTATCCGCTCGTCGTCCCCTAATGCCATAGTTTGTACATCTCAATTGTCAGTAGAAACCACATTTGTTTAAGCAAGTCAGCCATACCAGCTGTGTTTTTTAAAGGCAGTAAATGAGGCTGAATGAACTGTTTCGCTGCCAGACAAGGCTCCGCTGATAGCCAGGTGGAGCGGTGGTAAGGTGTTGGGACTGCTGTTGGGACAGCTTTATGGAGGCCCTAACAGTTTGTGGTCACCGTTTGTCACCGTTAATAGTGC
>NW_025533865.1:307500-370000 GCF_020615455.1 Coregonus clupeaformis
TTCATAAAATGTATAAACACTTTTGATGCACAATTACCTTTTGAATCCTGATTAACCTTGTCCTAATGGCCACGCTGACCTGTGCAATGGCTTCATAGTCCATTCGTTTAGGAATACCATCCTCGTATTTCATCTAGTTTTTCCCTTTTCTCTCCCAAGCGAGGAGATTCCGTAGACATTTTACATCTAAAGCGTTTTGGTTATCAAATACAATTTGCCCCCCATCCCTCCTTTCATAATTTTTGCGTATTCTTAGACCTCCAGTGTTGGGGGTGGGTGGGAGACAGAGCACAGAAAAATAGTTAACAAACTCCACAATGATTGATGGCCTAATTTCAAGCGCCGAATAAAGCAGTTTTCTAAGTCTGTTGATTCTCCATTTATTAGCTAATAGAAACATTTATCAAAAAAATCTACATTTTTGCTTAAGCAATAATTGCATTCTTAAACCTTCATCAGGGCTCTTATGCATACATAATCCAATTGAGTATATACAGCGTAGGAATGAAGAATTAATACACTGTCCTTCCTTCCCCTGGTAAAGTGGTAGTTGAAGAAGCTGACAGTGTCTCACTTGCCTTCCTACATAGGAGACAGAGTTTAGGACTAAGGAGAAAATACCCGTGGAATAGCTTCTGAATTCCTGCAGACCAAAACAGGCTTTGAAGGTCGGAGAGATGAAAGACCACCAAATGATTACATTTGTTCGTTCTGTCCTAGATTAAAATCACACATATTCCCACGTATGATTTTCTTTCTCATTATGAGAACCATTCTGCCTGGTCGTCTTCTTTGTGAGCTGTACAGGACAGCAGCACAGCAGAGAGAGAGAAACGTGAATAAAAGCCTTTTGTTGCCTGCCTGGGCAAGAGGGATGATGACGGTTGTACGGTTGTTCGTCATCTAGGTTTTGCCTATGTAGCTATATCAAACAGGAGTCATGTCTTGTTACCTGGCAACCATTCCACCAGCCCCGGTCTCGGTGTTCCAGCAGAAAGACAGTTTTAATCACCTAGCAAATTTCCAGTGTAAGAAACAGACAGGGGCTCAGCTTAATCTTGTTAGCACGATGAGGCCGTTTTCAGATAGCACCGCAAATCAAATCATCCCAAAGGCTTTTGAGCTGGGGGTTTTCGGCATTGACGGTGGTGATGTGTGTATGTGTGCATGTAAGGGGGAGGGGGGGGGGGGTGGTGGGGGGGGTGGTATGTACAGTCAGATCCCTTGATAAAGATTAGCAAAAAGACTGTATAAAATAAATAATACAAAATACTGAACCATATTGTATGCTATTTCTTACATTTACATTTACATTTTAGTCATTTAGCAGACGCTCTTATCCAGAGCGACTTACAGTTAGTGAGTGCATACATTTTTCATACTGACATGAGACATGAGGGGTGGGATGTGTGTTCTGGGTGACGGGTCCACACAGTGTCAGAACAACAGCATCCCCATGCTGACTAGTGGGTTGGCTGGCTGTTGACATCTTTTTTTGTCCTGTTACTGTGCTACATTTAGACATGCTTAATTACCCTATTTTCCTAGCTGTGGTTAGTTAGTTAGTTAGTTAGTATATTACCGTAGCTGCATATCAGACGAGGCTAGCTACTCCTGAAACTCACAGCCAGAGCTAACGCCACCAGCAGCCTAGCCATGTCGCGCAGCTAGCTAACCATTTATTCATTAAATCAGTCTCAGTCACTTTTCAAACAAGAAACTTTAAAATTACAAAAACTGCCCTAACACCATTATCGTTATACTACCATATGAGAGTTAAAAAATTCCTTGACGGCTGGTGAAGGAAGGATGAATGGTGGCTTTGAAAGGTGGTTCTGAGGAGTGCAGGGCAAGGTTGGTTAACCTTTTCAGCAGGGGAGGCCTGGTTGTCATAGTCCTCAGCTGGAGCAGCAGGTTGCTAGTGGCATAGCTGGGTAGCACAGGGACTGGTAATCATAGAGGCATTGTGGGTATGGGGACGAGTATTATGGAAGCCAGAGGGTAGATCAGGGGATGGCAAATTGAACCACTAGCTCTTCTTTAGCATCCACCTTGATCTGAGAGATTGCACTGTAAGCATAGGCAGCTATCTTGGACACCTGTTGTACATCCGAGTATGGCACCAGATCACTAGCTTCTTACTTCTCACTACTTCTTTTGTGAAAATTCTATTATGTTATACTAATACAATTGGTCAGAGAAAGAGATTTTGTTTAACAAGTAATACTTATTTTTCTTGAAAAGATAAGGGCCCAAATTATTGGCACCCCTGTTTTCAATACCTTTCAATACCTTGCGAGGATAACAGCACTGAGCCTTTTTCTAAAATTGGAGGACACATAAGAAGGGGTCTTAGACCCTTCCTCCATACAGAATCTTTCCAGATCCTTGATATCCTTCCTCTGTGCTTATGGACTGCCCTCTTCAATTCAAACCACAGGTTTTCAATGGGGTTCAAGTCTGGAGACTGAGATGGGCATTACAAAATGTAAATGTTATGGTCAATTAACCATTTCTTTGTGGATTTTGATGTGTGCTTGGGGTTATTGTCTTGCTGGAAGATCGACTTGGGGCCAAGTGTCAGCCTCCTGGCAGAGGCAACCAGGCTTTTGGCAAAATAATGTTCATGATGCCATTGACCTTAACAGTGGAAACTAAGTAGCCCCATAACATCAAAGATCCACCACCATATTTTACAGTAGGTATGGGGTTATTTTCTGTATATGCATATTTCTTTTGATGCAAAACCAACGACTGGTGTGCGTGGCAAAAGCGATCTAATTTAATGTCATCTGACCATAGCGCCGGTTCCAATCCAAGTACCAATGCCGTTTAGCAAACTCCAGGCGTTTACATTTGTTGAATGACGTGAGAATAGAGCTCTTTGTCCACGCACATCAGTGGTGGATTTTGCATCAAAAGAAATATGCAGAAAAGAACCCTGTAACCCATACACTGTTCCTGGGGGCCTTGTTAAGGTCAACGGCATCATGAACTTTACCCAGTACCAGGACATTTTGAACCTGGTTGCCTCTACCAGGAGGATCCAACTTGGATTCAAGTGGAACTTCCAGCAAGACTAAAACCCCAAGACTAGAATTCTAATGACCATATTCAACTCTTTTCGATAGATTTTTTAATCTTCTTTTTTTAAAACTCTTACTCTCAAAAAGTCCCCCCTTCCCCCCCTCACACGTTGCTCTAAGCTTCACTTATCCCCTCCCCTCTTTGGTCATGAGCTGACTTACATTTTAAAGTATCCTTTTCCCTATAGATTGCCTTGGTTTAGCCCTGAGCTAGCACCCAGAAGAATCCCTACTCTGCGCCCAGGAGAACTATAGGAAACCTGTAAAAAATGTACTTTGATGGCCTCAGCTATCTATTGGAGCGCTGATCCAGAACCCGTGGAGACGCGGTATTCGAGGAGCCGAGGAGACAGGAAGGGATAAGAAGTGGACCACAGAATCCAAACTCTCTAACTCACATCCACACTCTCTATCTAATGTGATGGTTAATTCACCTCACCCAGTCAGCCCGTTTACACCTTCACAGATCTGTCTTAAAAGGAAGTACAGCATATGAGACAAATGAGAACCAGACAAGATGGTTTTGCAGCCCAAGACAGAACATATGATTACACAAGATACGCTCCAATGGGCCAAATCCAAATCCAACCTAAAAACACACCATGTACTTTGTACATTAACTTGAATTTTGACCTGATTCTCCTACTGATATTAAACTGTGATTTATGTAAAGGTTTGAATTACACATGCTTATATCAAGTTATAGGATAGATATCAGATTTGGCTCCATCATGATGCTATCGTGTCCAATAGTATCCTACCCCACTCTGTAACGGTGAGATGAGGGGATGAGTCCCTCGACTAAAGAGCTTGTTGTCGTCAGATTAGGCTCCTACTTAATGTTGCTTTGTTCTCCAGCACACTGGAAAGGGCCACACTGTTCTGTTCAGCTCCACCTTCACCACAGAGGAGAAGAGACAATTAATATCCTAATTGAGCCATTTCAAAGCCTCTCTATATCTTGAAATGCTTCATTACAATTCCCACCAGAAAGATGGCGACACCTCTTAATAAAAAAAAATGTTTTCATGCCTATGTGATGGTTTGATTAGCCCAGACCCCTCTGTGTTCATTGAGATTAACCTGACTGAATGATAAGTGTAGCGTTTACATCATTGGACTCGCTACTCGCCCTCTAACACTCCCCCTCTCCCCGTGACCTTCCATGTCAGGGAATCCGTTGGCTGGTGAAAATAGGTGCGACAAGCTTGGAGCAGTACATCCTCACACTGGTGGGGGTAACATAACACGCCTGTGTATGGATCTCGACACCCCCCCCCTTCCCTGTCTTCCATCCACCCCCCTGTTATTACATTCATTTCCTCTAAGGGTTCAGTGTAATTAATGGACCAGTTGAGAGCAGCGAGGAGTCCCCAGCCACCACAAGTGGCGGGCGTCAGTGTCCCCACTGTCCCCCCAGCCATGCTCTGCGTTGGGGCCCGCCGGGGCCCCCTCGTACTCGGGCGCTGGGCCGAGCGTCACTCAGAGCTCCGACCCTGGGAGGCGGGCCTGTCCGTCAGGGTGGGGGGGTGGAGAGGATGTGGAGAGACGGTGGAGGACACTAGCTGCCAGTTTCCCCCCAGTGTCTGTAAATGTACTTTCCATTTACATTTCATCAGCTAGCCCCGGTTAGCGGCTAGTGCAGGCGGCTCATTAGCACAGAGGAGAGGCGGCTGGGCAGGGGCTGCGGTGTCTAAGGGCCTATTCAACACCAGAGGGCCCCTCTGAGGGAGAGCAGAGAGAGAGAGAGAGAGAGAGAGAGAGAGAGAGAGAGAGAGGGGCAGAGAGAGAGAGAGAGAGAGGGGGGGGCAGAAAGAGAGAGAGGAAGAGAGAAGCATAGAGAGAGGCCTGGAGAGAAAGAAACCCAGCCACAGATCAGATTAAACAGAGATGGGATTTAAATCGATATCTAATAAAGTCAGCCGCCGGGTCTCTCGGTAGGCAGGCGTGAGGATTCCCGTATGAGAAAGAGAGAGAGAGAGAGAGAGAGAGAGAGAGAGAGAGAGAGAGAGAGAGAGAGAGAGAGAGAGAGAGAGAGAGAGAGAGAGAGAGAGAGAGAGAGATAAAGCGACAAAGAGAGAGAGAGGGGGGAGTGGGAGGTGGGAGGTGGGAGGTGGGAGGGAGGGAGGGAGTGGGATGAGGGAAAGAGAGACGGACAGGATGTGTGTAAAATAGAGAGAGCGAGAGACAGAGAGACAGAGAGAGAGACAGAGAGAGAGACAGGGAGAGTCTGGTCTCAGCTGGCCCAAGACACATGACTAGAACACTTTCCCTTTAGCTCAGACAGTACTTACAAAGCAGTCAGGTACCCACAAAAAAGTTTGTCCTCACAAAACAGGTTAGATTCCCACAAGGTTCACACAGAGAGCAAGAGCAAAGTGCTGAGACAGTGACTAAACACATTAGCTAGATTCCAGTGTCCAACAACGAAACTTAAGCATAGGGACTCAGGAGAGGGGGTTGTGTGTCTCACTTCCTTTCTGCTGGGTCTAGCTAACAGTCACAGCAAACAGGAAGTTATCTGTATGTTACTCTAACTGACTGCAGGGAAACTAGTTTTATACTGTTGCATTATTTTCCATCGTATTTGAAAGTCCACATTCATGAGTCTTTGTTTTGGTCTCAGTGCTGCTGAGGGTTAGATTGAATAAGTGAATGAACTGAACATAGGGCTAACACAGATTGCCATGTATTAGCTTACTGGTACTAACTGTGAACCCATGGATGAATCAGATTACTAGGACAGACATCAGATGTGTTTTGACCAGCAGCGACAGTTCCTGTCCTTATCATGGTTTGTGATGCTAACGGTATTAGTGCAGAGAAGACACAGACAGACGGACAGGCTTTCTGTCCAGGCTCACCCAGCAGCCTCTGACAGCCACAGCTTCTCACAGCTCCACCTCACACCGAGAAGAGAGAGAGAGAGAGAGATAGACCATATCCACAGTACATGAATTCAAATTAGATGAAATACAGTGTGCCTGCCCTCTCCTGGCCATCACCACCACAAAGACACTGTCACTCCCCTACGAGGAGAGGGTTAAAGGGGAGGAGAGATGAGGGCCAGCTCCCTGCAAGGCAGAGGCATACACCCACCCCAGGCTGATAGTCGAAGCCGGACTTACTGCTTCACTAAGGATATGTTGTTATTATAGTTTATTACTACTGTTATTATTAATATTAATGAATAAGCAATCAATGAATAGTGTTCGCTATAAATTCACCTTTTTGCTCTGATAAGCTAACTTGAATTCTGGATGTGCCTCCTTAAATTTTTCCCATTTATCGAATATCATTTGTAATAACTGCACATTTCCAGCAACAACGTAAACTGCACAGTATATCTAATATGTAATTAAACAGCGCGGCCACATATTCTTTTATTTTAATAAACCAGCGGCTTGATTATCAGGAGGAAAATAACCAAATTGAAATGATTCGCTGTTTGAAACCAGTCACTGTTGTTTGACTGACAGCATTGTTCCATAATCTCATTAGAAAACTGACTGCAAATTATGAGCACCACATTCCTAATATTACTAATTGACTTTAGCGTGGCGGTGGAGGGTGTTTTCTCTGGGTCCTGCCGTGTGTTTGTTATAACTACCATAATTGGCTCCTGACAAAAGGACAGGGGATGAATGACACACAGGCTGCAGGGCAGTGGAGAGGCCCTCCCAGGGGCCTTAGGGCCACAACGCTACCCTCTGGATGCTGGAGGTGCTGGGAGCAGGTGCGTGCCCAAGAGGCTGGAGGGGGGAACTCAGAGAGTGCAGAGTTAGCTGGAGGAAAGGTGGGGAGAGGAGAGTTAGCTGGAGGGAAGGTGGAAAGAGGAGAGTTAGCTGGAGGGAAGGTAAAGAGAGGAGGGTTAGCTGGAGGGAAGGTAAAGAGAGGAGGGTTAGCTGGAGGGAAGGTAAAAAGAGGAGAGTTAGCTGGAGGGAAGGTAAAAAGAGGAGAGTTAGCTGGAGGGCAGGTGGAAAGAGGAGAGTAAGCTGGAGGGAAGGTGGAGAGAGGAGAGTTAGCTGGAGGGAAGGTAAAGAGTATCAGCTTTCTGTCAACACTTTCTCATCTGCCAAACCCAGGTCACATGACCCGGGCTGTCACACGGCTCTGAGAGACTGGCTTCTTCCTGCCAGGAGATCCCAGAGTGCCGGGAGGATAAGGCTCACCTTCCAGGCCCATTGTTTTCCCCATTTTACCCCGCTGGTTAATCACCTCTAAATAGCCACACTACAACACATTGGGATGGCCAGTGGGTTAGACCAAGTTGGCGAAGTTGCAGGTATAGCTTGGCCAGCCTAATTCATTTACATTTACATTTTAGTCATTTAGCAGACGCTCTTATCCAGAGCGACTTACAGTTAGTGAGAGCATACATATATATATATATATATATTTTTTTTTCATACTGCATCACCAACACTATGGTCCTTTTCATGGTTGTGCCATGAACAAAGGGGACATTTACCTATAGAGGTCAACCTATAATTGTATTATTACTGTACAGTCCCTATTGAAGTGAACCTATCGTTGTATTATTACTGTACAGTCCCTATAGAGGTGAACCTATAGTTGTATTATTACTGTACAGTCCCTATAGAGGTCAACCTATAGTTGTACTATTACTGAACAGTCCCTATAGAGGTCAACCTATAGTTGTATTATTATTGTACAGTCCCTATAGAGGTCAACCTATAGTTGTATTTTTACTGAACAGTCCCTATAGAGGTCAACCTATAGTTGTATTAATACTGAACAGTCCCTATAGAGGTGAACCTATCATTGTATTATTACTGTACAGTCCCTATAGAGATTAACATATAATTGTATTATTACTGTACAGTCCCTATAGAGGTCAACCAATAGTTGTATTATTACTGAACAGTCCCTTTAGAGGTCAACTTATACTTGCATTAATACTGTACAGTCCCTATAGAGGTCAACCTATAGTTGTGTTATTACTGAACAGTCCCTATAGAGGTGAACCTATCATTGTATTATTACTGTACAGTCCCTATAGAGGTCAACCTATAATTGTATTATTACTGTACAGTCCCTATAGAGGTCAACCTATCGTTGTATTATTACTGTACAGTCCATATAGAGGTGAACATATCGTTGTATTATTACTGTACAGTCCCTATAGAGGTCAACCTATCGTTGTATTATTACTGTACAGTCCCTATTGAGGTCACCCTATCGTTGTATTATTACTGTACAGTCCCTATAGAGCTCAACCTATAGTTGTATTATTACTGAACAGTCCCTATAGAGGTCAACCTATAGTTGTATTTTTACTGAACAGTCCCTATAGAGGTCAACCTATAGTTGTATTATTACTGTACAGTCCCTATAGAGGTCAACCTATCGTTGTATTATTACTGAACAGTCCCTTTAGAGGTGACCCTATCGTTGTATTATTACTGTACAGTCCCTATAGAGGTTAACATATCATTGTATTATTACTGAACAGTCCCTTTAGAGGTCAACTTATACTTGCATTAATACTGTACAGTCCCTATAGAGGTCAACCTATAGTTGTGTTATTACTGAACAGTCCCTATAGAGGTGAACCTATCATTGTATTATTACTGTACAGTCCCTATAGAGGTAAACCTATCATTGTATTATTACTGAACAGTCCCTATAGAGGTCAACCTATAGTTGTATTATTACTGTACAGTCCCTATAGAGGTCAACCTATCGTTGTATTATTACTGAACAGTCCCTTTAGAGGTGACCCTATCGTTGTATTATTACTGTACAGTCCCTATAGAGGTTAACATATCATTGTATTATTACTGAACAGTCCCTTTAGAGGTCAACTTATACTTGCATTAATACTGTACAGTCCCTATAGAGGTCAACCTATAGTTGTATTATTACTGTACAGTCCCTAAAGAGGTCAACCTATAGTTGTATTATTACTGTACAGTCCCTATAGAGGTCAACCTATAGTTGTATTATTACTGTACAGAATCTATAGAGGTCAACCTATAGTTGTATTATTACTGTACAGTCCCTAATGAGTACAACCTATAGTTGTATTATTACTGAACAGTCCTTATAGAGGTCAACCTATCGTTGTATTATTACTGTACAGTCCCTATAGGGGTTAACATATCATTGTATTAATACTGTACAGTCCCTATAGAGGTCAACCAATAGTTGTATTATTACTGAACAGTCCCTTTAGAGGTCAACTTATAGTTGCATTAATATTGTACAGTCCCTATAGAGGTCAACCTATAGTTGTGTTATTACTGAACAGTCCCTATAGAGGTGAACCTATCATTGTATTATTACTGTACAGTCCCTATAGAGGTCAACCTATCATTGTATTATTACTGTACAGTCCCTATAGAGGTCAACCTATCGTTGTATTATTACTGTACAGTCCCTAAAGAGGTCAACCTATCGTTGTATTATTACTGTACAGTCCCTATAGAGGTCAACCTATCGTTGTATTATTACTGTACAGTCCATATAGAGGTGAACATATCGTTGTATTATTACTGAACAGTCCCTATAGAGGTGAACCTATCATTGTATTATTACTGTACAGTCCCTATAGAGGTCAACCTATCGTTGTATTATTACTGTACTGTCCCTATAGAGGTCAACCTATAGTTGTATTTTTACTGAACAGTCCCTATAGAGCTCAACCTATAGTTGTATTATTACTGTACAGTCCCTAAAGAGGTCAACCTATCATTGTATTATTACTGTACAGTCCCTATAGAGGTGAACCTATCATTGTATTATTAATGAACAGTCCCTATAGAGGTGAACCTATAGTTGTATTATTACTGTACAGTCCCTATAGAGGTCAACCTATAGTTGTATTATTACTGTACAGAACCTATAGAGGTCAACCTATAGTTGTATTATTACTGAACAGTCCCTATAGAGGTCAACCTATAGTTGTATTATTACTGGACAGTCCCTATAGAGGTCAACCTATAGTTGAATTATTACTGTACAGAATCTATAGAGGTCAACCTATAGTTGTATTATTACTGAACAGTCCCTATTGAGGTCAACCTATAGTTGTATTATTACTGAACAGTCCCTATAGAGGTCAACCTATAGTTGTATTATTACTGTACAGTCCCCATAGAGGTCAACCTATCGTTGTATTATTACTGTACAGGCCCTATAGAAGTCAACCTATAGTTGTATTATTACTGTACAGAACATCTAGAGGTCAACCTATAGTTGTATTATTACTGTACAGTCCTTATAGAGGTCAACATATCGTTGTATTATTACTGGACAGTCCCTATAGAGGTGAACCTATCGTTGTATTATTACTGTACAGTCCCTATAGAGGTGAACCTATCGTTGTATTATTACTGTACAGAACCTATAGAGGTCAACCTATAGTTGTATTATTACTGAACAGTCCCTATAGAGGTCAACATATAGTTGTATTATTACTGTACAGTCCCTATAGAGGTTAACCTATAGTTGTATTATTACTGAACAGTCCCTATTGAGGTCAACCTATAGTTATATTATTACTGAACAGTCCCTATAGAGGTCAACATATAGTTGTATTATTACTGTACAGTCCCTATAGAGGTTAACCTATAGTTGTATTATTACTGAACAGTCCCTATTGAGGTCAACCTATAGTTATATTATTACTGTACAGTCCCTATAGAGGTCAACCTATAGTTGTATTATTACTGAACAGTCCCTATAGAGGTGAACCTATCATTGTATTATTACTGTACAGTCCCTATAGAGGTCAACCTATCGTTGTATTATTACTGTACAGTCCCTATTGAGATCACCCTATCGTTGTATTATTACTGTACAGTCCTTATAGAGGTCAACCTCTAGTTGTATTATTACTGTACAGTCCCTATTGAGGTCACCCTGTCGTTGTATTATTACTGTACAGTCCCTATAGAGGTGAACCTATCATTGTATTATTACTGTACAGTCCTTATAGAGGTCAACCTATAGTTGTATTATTACTGTACAGTCCCTATTGAGGTCACCCTGTCGTTGTATTATTACTGAACAGTCCCTAGAGGTCAACCTATAGTTTTATTATTACTGTACAGTCCCTATAGATGTCAACATATAGTTGTATTTTTACTGAACAGTCCCTATAGAGGTCAACCTATAGTTGTATTATTACTGTACAGTCCCTAAAGAGGTCAACCTATCGTTGTATTATTACTGTACAGTCCATATAGAGGTGAACATATCGTTGTATTATTACTGTACAGTCCCTATAGAGGTCAACCTATCGTTGTATTATTACTGTACAGTCCCTATTGAGGTCACCCTATCGTTGTATTATTACTGTACAGTCCCTATAGAGCTCAACCTATAGTTGTATTATTACTGAACAGTCCCTATAGAGGTCACCCTATAGTTGTATTATTACTGTACAGTCCCTAAAGAGGTCAAACTATAGTTGTATTATTACTGTACAGTCCCTATAGAGGTCAACCTATAGTTGTATTATTACTGAACAGTCCCTATTGAGGACAACCTATAGTTGTATTATTACTGTACAGTCCCTAAAGAGGTCAACCTATCATTGTATTATTACTGTACAGTCCCTATAGAGGTGAACCTATCATTGTATTATTAATGAACAGTCCCTATAGAGGTGAACCTATAGTTGTATTATTACTGTACAGTCCCTATAGAGGTCAACCTATAGTTGTATTATTACTGTACAGAACCTATAGAGGTCAACCTATAGTTGTATTATTACTGAACAGTCCCTATAGAGGTAAACCTATAGTTGTATTATTACTGTACAGTCCCTATAGAGGTCAACCTATAGTTGAATTATTACTGTACAGAATCTATAGAGGTCAACCTATAGTTGTATTATTACTGAACAGTCCCTATTGAGGTCAACCTATAGTTGTATTATTACTGAACAGTCCCTATAGAGGTCAACCTATAGTTGTATTATTACTGTACAGTCCCCATAGAGGTCAACCTATCGTTGTATTATTACTGTACAGTCCCTATAGAAGTCAACCTATAGTTGTATTATTACTGTACAGAACATCTAGAGGTCAACCTATAGTTGTATTATTACTGTACAGTCCTTATAGAGGTCAACATATCGTTGTATTATTACTGGACAGTCCCTATAGAGGTGAACCTATCGTTGTATTATTACTGTACAGTCCCTATAGAGGTGAACCTATCGTTGTATTATTACTGTACAGTCCCTATAGAGGTCAACCTATAGTTGTATTATTACTGTACAGTCCCTTTAGAGGTCAACTTATAGTTGCATTAATACTGTACAGTCCCTATAGAGGTCAACCTATAGTTTTGTTATTACTGAACAGTCCCTATAGAGGTGGACCCATCATTGTATTATTACTGTACAGTCCCTATAGAGGTCAACCTATAGTTGTATTATTACTGTACAGTCCCTAAAGAGGTCAACCTATCATTGTATTATTACTGTACTGTCCCTATTGAGGTCAACCTATCGTTGTATTATTACTGTACAGTCCCTAAAGAGGTCAACCTATCGTTGTATTATTACTGTACAGTCCATATAGAGGTGAACATATCATTGTATTATTACTGAACAGTCCCTATAGAGGTCAACCTATCGTTGTATTATTACTGTACAGTCCCTATAGAGGTCAACCTATAGTTGTATTTTTACTGAACAGTCCCTATAGAGCTCAACCTATAGTTGTATTATTACTGTACAGTCCCTAAAGAGGTCAACCTATCATTGTATTATTACTGTACAGTCCCTATAGAGGTGAACCTATCATTGTATTATTAATGAACAGTCCCTATAGAGGTGAACCTATAGTTGTATTATTACTGTACAGTCCCTATAGAGGTTAACCTATAGTTGTATTATTACTGTACAGTCCCTAAAGAGGTCAACCTATCATTGTATTATTACTGTACAGTCCCTATAGAGGTCAACCTATAGTTGTATTATTACTGAACAGTCCCTATAGAGGTCAACCTATAGTTGTATTATTACTGTACAGTCCCTATAGAGGTTAACCTATAGTTGTATTATTACTGAACAGTCCCTATTGAGGTCAACCTATAGTTATATTATTACTGTACAGTCCCTATAGAGGTCAACCTATAGTTGTATTATTACTGAACAGTCCCTATAGAGGTGAACCTATCATTGTATTATTACTGTACAGTCCCTATAGAGGTCAACCTATCGTTGTATTATTACTGTACAGTCCTTATAGAGGTCAACCTATAGTTGTATTATTACTGTACAGTCCCTATTGAGGTCACCCTGTCGTTGTATTATTACTGTACAGTCCCTATAGAGCTCAACCTATAGTTGTATTATTACTGAACAGTCCCTAGAGGTCAACCTATAGTTTTATTATTACTGTACAGTCCCTATAGATGTCAACCTATAGTTGTATTTTTACTGAACAGTCGCTATAGAGGTCAACCTATATTTGTATTATTACTGTACAGTCCCTAAAGAGGTCAACCTATCATTGTATTATTACTGTACAGTCACTATAGAGGTCAACCTATATTTGTATTATTACTGTACAGTCCCTATAGAGGTCAACCTATCATTGTATTATTAATGAACAGTCCCTATAGAGGTGAACCTATAGTTGTATTATTACTGTACAGTCCCTATAGAGGACAACCTATAGTTGTATTATTACTGTACAGAACCTATAGAGGTCAACCTATAGTTGTATTATTACTGAACAGTCCCTATAGAGGTCAACCTATAGTTGTATTATTACTGTACAGTCCCTATAGAGGTCAACCTATAGATGAATTATTACTGTACAGAATCTATAGAGGTCAACCTATAGTTGTATTATTACTGAACAGTCCCTATTGAGGTCAACCTATAGTTGTATTATTACTGTACAGTCCCTATAGAGGTCAACCTATAGTTGTATTATTACTGTACAGAACCTATAGAGGTCAACCTATAGTTGTATTATTACTGAACAGTCCCTATAGAGGTAAACCTATAGTTGTATTATTACTGTACAGTCCCTATAGAGGTCAACCTATTGTTGAATTATTACTGTACAGAATCTATAGAGGTCAACCTATAGTTGTATTATTACTGAACAGTCCCTATTGAGGTCAACCTATAGTTGTATTATTACTGAACAGTCCCTATAGAGGTCAACCTATAGTTGTATTATTACTGTACAGTCCCCATAGAGGTCAACCTATCGTTGTATTATTACTGTACAGTCCCTATAGAAGTCAACCTATAGTTGTATTATTACTGTACAGAACATCTAGAGGTCAACCTATAGTTGTATTATTACTGTACAGTCCTTATAGAGGTCAACATATCGTTGTATTATTACTGGACAGTCCCTATAGAGGTGAACCTATCGTTGTATTATTACTGTACAGTCCCTATAGAGGTGAACCTATCGTTGTATTATTACTGTACAGTCCCTATAGAGGTCAACCTATAGTTGTATTATTACTGTACAGTCCCTATAGAGGTTAACCTATAGTTGTATTATTACTGAACAGTCCCTATTGAGGTCAACCTATAGTTATATTATTACTGTACAGTCCCTATAGAGGTCAACCTATAGTTGTATTATTACTGAACAGTCCCTATAGAGGTGAACCTATCATTGTATTATTACTGTACAGTCCCTATAGAGGTCAACCTATCGTTGTATTATTACTGTACAGTCCCTATTGAGATCACCCTATCGTTGTATTATTACTGTACAGTCCTTATAGAGGTCAACCTATAGTTGTATTATTACTGTACAGTCTCTATTGAGGTCACCCTGTCGTTGTATTATTACTGTACAGTCCCTATAGAGGTGAACCTATCATTGTATTATTACTGTACAGTCCTTATAGAGGTCAACCTATAGTTGTATTATTACTGTACAGTCCCTATTGAGGTCACCCTGTCGTTGTATTATTACTGAACAGTCCCTAGAGGTCAACCTATAGTTTTATTATTACTGTACAGTCCATATAGATGTCAACATATAGTTGTATTTTTACTGAACATTCCCTATAGAGGTCAACCTATAGTTGTATTATTACTGTACAGTCCCTAAAGAGGTCAACCTATCGTTGTATTATTACTGTACAGTCCATATAGAGGTGAACATATCATTGTATTATTACTGTACAGTCCCTATAGAGGTCAACCTATCGTTGTATTATTACTGTACAGTCCCTATTGAGGTCCCCTATCGTTGTATTATTACTGTACAGTCCCTATAGAGCTCAACCTATAGTTGTATTATTACTGAACAGTCCCTATAGAGGTCAACCTATAGTTGTATTTTTACTGAACAGTCCCTATAGAGGTCAACCTATAGTTGTATTATTACTGTACAGTCCCTAAAGAGGTCAACCTATAGTTGTATTATTACTGTACAGTCCCTATAGAGGTCAACCTATAGTTGTATTATTACTGAACAGTCCCTATTGAGGACAACCTATAGTTGTATTATTACTGAACAGTCCCTATAGAGGTCAACATATCGTTGTATTATTACTGTACAGTCCCTATAGAGGTCAACCTATCGTTGTATTATTACTGAACAGTCCCTTTAGAGGTGACCCTATCGTTGTATTATTACTGTACAGTCCCTATAGAGGTTAACATATCATTGTATTAATACTGTACAGTCCCTATAGAGGTCAACCAATAGTTGTATTATTACTGAACAGTCCCTTTAGAGGTCAACTTATAGTTGCATTAATACTGTACAGTCCCTATAGAGGTCAACCTATAGTTTTGTTATTACTGAACAGTCCCTATAGAGGTGGACCCATCATTGTATTATTACTGTACAGTCCCTATAGAGGCCAACCTATAGTTGTATTATTACTGTACAGTCCCTAAAGAGGTCAACCTATCATTGTATTATTACTGTACTGTCCCTATTGAGGTCAACCTATCGTTGTATTATTACTGTACAGTCCCTAAAGAGGTCAACCTATCGTTGTATTATTACTGTACAGTCCATATAGAGGTGAACATATCATTGTATTATTACTGAACAGTCCCTATAGAGGTCAACCTATCGTTGTATTATTACTGTACAGTCCCTATAGAGGTCAACCTATAGTTGTATTTTTACTGAACAGTCCCTATAGAGCTCAACCTATAGTTGTATTATTACTGTACAGTCCCTAAAGAGGTCAAACTATCATTGTATTATTACTGTACAGTCCCTATAGAGGTGAACCTATCATTGTATTATTAATGAACAGTCCCTATAGAGGTGAACCTATAGTTGTATTATTACTGTACAGTCCCTATAGAGGTCAACCTATCGTTGTAATATTACTGTACAGTCCCTATAGAAGTCAACCTATAGTTGTATTATTACTGTACAGAACCTATAGAGGTCAACCTATAGTTGTATTATTACTGTACAGTCCTTATAGAGGTCAACATATCGTTGTATTATTACTGGACAGTCCCTATAGAGGTGAACCTATCGTTGTATTATTACTGTACAGTTCCAATAGAGGTGAACCTATCGTTGTATTATTACTGTACAGTCCCTATAGAGGTCAACCTATAGTTGTATTATTACTGAACAGTCCCTATAGAGGTCAACCTATAGTTGTATTATTACTGTACAGTCCCTATAGAGGTTAACCTATAGTTGTATTATTACTGAACAGTCCCTATTGAGGTCAACCTATAGTTATATTATTACTGTACAGTCCCTATAGAGGTCAACCTATAGTTGTATTATTACTGAACAGTCCCTATAGAGGTGAACCTATCATTGTATTATTACTGTACAGTCCCTATAGAGGTCAACCTATCGTTGTATTATTACTGTACAGTCCTTATAGAGGTCAACCTATAGTTGTATTATTACTGTACAGTCCCTATTGAGGTCACCCTGTCGTTGTATTATTACTGTACAGTCCCTATAGAGCTCAACCTATAGTTGTATTATTACTGAACAGTCCCTAGAGGTCAACCTATAGTTTTATTATTACTGTACAGTCCCTATAGATGTCAACCTATAGTTGTATTTTTACTGAACAGTCGCTATAGAGGTCAACCTATATTTGTATTATTACTGTACAGTCCCTAAAGAGGTCAACCTATCATTGTATTATTACTGTACAGTCGCTATAGAGGTCAACCTATATTTGTATTATTACTGTACAGTCCCTATAGAGGTCAACCTATCATTGTATTATTAATGAACAGTCCCTATAGAGGTGAACCTATAGTTGTATTATTACTGTACAGTCCCTATAGAGGACAACCTATAGTTGTATTATTACTGTACAGAACCTATAGAGGTCAACCTATAGTTGTATTATTACTGAACAGTCCCTATAGAGGTCAACCTATAGTTGTATTATTACTGTACAGTCCCTATAGAGGTCAACCTATAGATGAATTATTACTGTACAGAATCTATAGAGGTCAACCTATAGTTGTATTATTACTGAACAGTCCCTATTGAGGTCAACCTATAGTTGTATTATTACTGTACAGTCCCTATAGAGGTCAACCTATCGTTGTATTATTACTGTACAGTCCCTATAGAAGTCAACCTATAGTTGTATTATTACTGTACAGAACCTATAGAGGTCAACCTATAGTTGTATTATTACTGTACAGTCCTTATAGAGGTCAACATATCGTTGTATTATTACTGGACAGTCCCTATAGAGGTGAACCTATAGTTGTATTATTACTGTACAGTCCCTATAGAGGTGAACCTATCGTTGTATTATTACTGTACAGTCCCTATAGAGGTCAACCTATAGTTGTATTATTACTGTACAGAACCTATAGAGGTCAACCAATAGTTGTATTATTACTGAACAGTCCCTATAGAGGTCAACCTATAGTTGTATTATTACTGTACAGTCCCTATTGAGGTCAACCTATAGTTCTATTATTACAGTACAGTCCCTATAGAGGTGAACCTATAGTTGTATTATTACTGAACAGTACCTATAGAGGTGAACCTATCATTGTATTATTACTGTACAGTCCCTATTGAGGTCACCCTATCGTTGTATTATTACTGTAAAGTCCTTATAGAGGACAACCTATAGTTGTATTATTACTGAACAGTCCCTAGAGGTCAACCTATAGTTGTATTATTACTGTACAGTCCCTATAGAGGTCAACCTATAGTTGTATTTTTACTGAACAGTCCCTATAGAGGTCAACCTATAGTTGTATTATTACTGTACAGTCCTTATAGAGGTCAACCTATAGTTGTATTATTACTGTACAGTCCCTATAGAGCTCAACCTATAGTTGTATTATTACTGAACAGTCCCTAGAGGTCAACCTATAGTTTTATTATTACTGTACAGTCCCTATAGATGTCAACCTATAGTTGTATTTTTACTGAACAGTCGCTATAGAGGTCAACCTATATTTGTATTATTACTGTACAGTCCCTAAAGAGGTCAACCTATAATTGTATTATTACTGTACAGTCACTACAGAGGTGAACCTATCATTGTATTATTAATGAACAGTCCCTATAGAGGTGAACCTATAGTTGTATTATTACTGTACAGTCCCTATAGAGGACAACCTATAGTTGTATTATTACTGTACAGAACCTATAGAGGTCAACCTATAGTTGTATTATTACTGAACAGTCCCTATAGAGGTCAACCTATAGTTGTATTATTACTGTACAGTCCCTATAGAGGTCAACCTATAGTTGAATTATTACTGTACAGAATCTATAGAGGTCAACCTCTAGTTGTATTATTACTGAACAGTCCCTATTGAGGTCTACCTATAGTTGTATTATTACTGTACAGTCCCTATAGAGGTCAACCTATCGTTGTATTATTACTGTACAGTCCCTATAGAAGTCAACCTATAGTTGTATTATTACTGTACAGGACCTATAGAGGTCAACCTATAGTTGTATTATTACTGTACAGTCCTTATAGAGGTCAACATATCGTTGTATTATTACTGGACAGTCCCTATAGAGGTGAACCTATAGTTGTATTATTACTGTACAGTCCCTATAGAGGTGAACCTATCGTTGTATTATTACTGTACAGTCCCTATAGAGGTCAACCTATAGTTGTATTATTACTGTACAGAACCTATATAGGTCAACCAATAGTTGTATTATTACTGAACAGTCCCTATAGAGGTCAACCTATAGTTGTATTATTACTGTACAGTCCCTATTGAGGTCAACCTATAGTTCTATTATTACTGTACAGTCCCTATAGAAGTGAACCTATAGTTGTATTATTACTAAACAGTCCCTATAGAGGTGAACCTATCATTGTATTATTACTGTACAGTCCCTATAGAGGTCAACCTATCGTTGTATTATTACTGTACAGTCCCTATTGAGGTCACCCTATCGTTGTATTATTACTGTAAAGTCCTTATAGAGGACAACCTATAGTTGTATTATTACTGAACAGTCCCTAGAGGTCAACCTATAGTTGTATTATTACTGTACAGTCCCTATAGAGGTCAACCTATAGTTGTATTTTTACTGAACAGTCCCTATAGAGGTCAACCTATAGTTGTATTATTAATGTACAGTCCCTAAAGAGGTCAACCTATCGTTGTATTATTACTGTACAGTCCATATAGAGGTGAACATATCATTGTATTATTACTGAACAGTCCCTATAGAGGTGAACCTATCATTGTATTATTACTGTAAAGTCCCTATAGAGGTCAACCTATCGTTGTATTATTACTGTACAGTCCCTATAGAGGTCAACCTATAGTTGTATTTTTACTGAACAGTCCCTATAGAGCTCAACCTATAGTTGTATTATTACTGTACAGTCCCTATAGAGGTCAACCTATAGATGAATTATTACTGTACAGAATCTATAGAGGTCAACCTATAGTTGTATTATTACTGAACAGTCCCTATTGAGGTCAACCTATAGTTGTATTATTACTGTACAGTCCCTATAGAGGTCAACCTATCGTTGTATTATTACTGTACAGTCCCTATAGAAGTCAACCTATAGTTGTATTATTACTGTACAGAACCTATAGAGGTCAACCTATAGTTGTATTATTACTGTACAGTCCCTATAGAGGTCAACCTATAGTTGTATTTTTACTGAACAGTCCCTATAGAGGTCAACCTATAGTTGTATTATTAATGTACAGTCCCTAAAGAGGTCAACCTATCGTTGTATTATTACTGTACAGTCCATATAGAGGTGAACATATCATTGTATTATTACTGAACAGTCCCTATAGAGGTGAACCTATCATTGTATTATTACTGTAAAGTCCCTATAGAGGTCAACCTATCGTTGTATTATTACTGTACAGTCCCTATAGAGGTCAACCTATAGTTGTATTTTTACTGAACAGTCCCTATAGAGCTCAACCTATAGTTGTATTATTACTGTACAGTCCCTATAGAGGTCAACCTATAGATGAATTATTACTGTACAGAATCTATAGAGGTCAACCTATAGTTGTATTATTACTGAACAGTCCCTATTGAGGTCAACCTATAGTTGTATTATTACTGTACAGTCCCTATAGAGGTCAACCTATCGTTGTATTATTACTGTACAGTCCCTATAGAAGTCAACCTATAGTTGTATTATTACTGTACAGAACCTATAGAGGTCAACCTATAGTTGTATTATTACTGTACAGTCCTTATAGAGGTCAACATATCGTTGTATTATTACTGGACAGTCCCTATAGAGGTGAACCTATAGTTGTATTATTACTGTACAGTCCCTATAGAGGTGAACCTATCGTTGTATTATTACTGTACAGTCCTTATAGAGGTCAACCTATAGTTGTATTATTACTGTACAGAACCTATAGAGGTCAACCAATAGTTGTATTATTACTGAACAGTCCCTATAGAGGTCAACCTATAGTTGTATTTTTACTGAACAGTCCCTATAGAGGTCAACCTATAGTTGTATTATTAATGTACAGTCCCTAAAGAGGTCAACCTATCGTTGTATTATTACTGTACAGTCCATATAGAGGTGAACATATCATTGTATTATTACTGAACAGTCCCTATAGAGGTGAACCTATCATTGTATTATTACTGTAAAGTCCCTATAGAGGTCAACCTATCGTTGTATTATTACTGTACAGTCCCTATAGAGGTCAACCTATAGTTGTATTTTTACTGAACAGTCCCTATAGAGCTCAACCTATAGTTGTATTATTACTGTACAGTCCCTATAGAGGTCAACCTATAGATGAATTATTACTGTACAGAATCTATAGAGGTCAACCTATAGTTGTATTATTACTGAACAGTCCCTATTGAGGTCAACCTATAGTTGTATTATTACTGTACAGTCCCTATAGAGGTCAACCTATCGTTGTATTATTACTGTACAGTCCCTATAGAAGTCAACCTATAGTTGTATTATTACTGTACAGAACCTATAGAGGTCAACCTATAGTTGTATTATTACTGTACAGTCCTTATAGAGGTCAACATATCGTTGTATTATTACTGGACAGTCCCTATAGAGGTGAACCTATAGTTGTATTATTACTGTACAGTCCCTATAGAGGTGAACCTATCGTTGTATTATTACTGTACAGTCCTTATAGAGGTCAACCTATAGTTGTATTATTACTGTACAGAACCTATAGAGGTCAACCAATAGTTGTATTATTACTGAACAGTCCCTATAGAGGTCAACCTATAGTTGTATTATTACTGTACAGTCCCTATTGAGGTCAACCTATAGTTCTATTATTACAGTACAGTCCCTATAGAGGTGAACCTATAGTTGTATTATTACTGAACAGTACCTATAGAGGTGAACCTATCATTGTATTATTACTGTACAGTCCCTATAGAGGTCAACCTATCGTTGTATTATTACTGTACAGTCCCTATTGAGGTCACCCTATCGTTGTATTATTACTGTAAAGTCCTTATAGAGGACAACCTATAGTTGTATTATTACTGAACAGTCCCTAGAGGTCAACCTATAGTTGTATTATTACTGTACAGTCCCTATAGAGGTCAACCTATAGTTGTATTTTTACTGAACAGTCCCTATAGAGGTCAACCTATAGTTGTATTATTACTGTACAGTCCTTATAGAGGTCAACCTATAGTTGTATTATTACTGTACAGTCCCTATAGAGCTCAACCTATAGTTGTATTATTACTGAACAGTCCCTAGAGGTCAACCTATAGTTTTATTATTGCTGTACAGTCCCTATAGATGTCAACCTATAGTTGTATTTTTACTGAACAGTCGCTATAGAGGTCAACCTATATTTGTATTATTACTGTACAGTCCCTAAAGAGGTCAACCTATCATTGTATTATTAATGAACAGTCCCTATAGAGGTGAACCTATAGTTGTATTATTAATGAACAGTCCCTATTGAGGTCAACCTATAGTTGTATTATTACTGTACAGTCCCTATAGAGGTCAACCTATCGTTGTATTATTACTGTACAGTCCCTATAGAAGTCAACCTATAGTTGTATTATTACTGTACAGAACCTATAGAGGTCAACCTATAGTTGTATTATTACTGTACAGTCCTTATAGAGGTCAACATATCGTTGTATTATTACTGGACAGTCCCTATAGAGGTGAACCTATAGTTGTATTATTACTGTACAGTCCCTATAGAGGTGAACCTATCGTTGTATTATTACTGTACAGTCCTTATAGAGGTCAACCTATAGTTGTATTATTACTGTACAGAACCTATAGAGGTCAACCAATAGTTGTATTATTACTGAACAGTCCCTATAGAGGTCAACCTATAGTTGTATTTTTACTGAACAGTCCCTATAGAGGTCAACCTATAGTTGTATTATTAATGTACAGTCCCTAAAGAGGTCAACCTATCGTTGTATTATTACTGTACAGTCCATATAGAGGTGAACATATCATTGTATTATTACTGAACAGTCCCTATAGAGGTGAACCTATCATTGTATTATTACTGTAAAGTCCCTATAGAGGTCAACCTATCGTTGTATTATTACTGTACAGTCCCTATAGAGGTCAACCTATAGTTGTATTTTTACTGAACAGTCCCTATAGAGCTCAACCTATAGTTGTATTATTACTGTACAGTCCCTATAGAGGTCAACCTATAGATGAATTATTACTGTACAGAATCTATAGAGGTCAACCTATAGTTGTATTATTACTGAACAGTCCCTATTGAGGTCAACCTATAGTTGTATTATTACTGTACAGTCCCTATAGAGGTCAACCTATCGTTGTATTATTACTGTACAGTCCCTATAGAAGTCAACCTATAGTTGTATTATTACTGTACAGAACCTATAGAGGTCAACCTATAGTTGTATTATTACTGTACAGTCCTTATAGAGGTCAACATATCGTTGTATTATTACTGGACAGTCCCTATAGAGGTGAACCTATAGTTGTATTATTACTGTACAGTCCCTATAGAGGTGAACCTATCGTTGTATTATTACTGTACAGTCCTTATAGAGGTCAACCTATAGTTGTATTATTACTGTACAGAACCTATAGAGGTCAACCAATAGTTGTATTATTACTGAACAGTCCCTATAGAGGTCAACCTATAGTTGTATTATTACTGTACAGTCCCTATTGAGGTCAACCTATAGTTCTATTATTACAGTACAGTCCCTATAGAGGTGAACCTATAGTTGTATTATTACTGAACAGTACCTATAGAGGTGAACCTATCATTGTATTATTACTGTACAGTCCCTATAGAGGTCAACCTATCGTTGTATTATTACTGTACAGTCCCTATTGAGGTCACCCTATCGTTGTATTATTACTGTAAAGTCCTTATAGAGGACAACCTATAGTTGTATTATTACTGAACAGTCCCTAGAGGTCAACCTATAGTTGTATTATTACTGTACAGTCCCTATAGAGGTCAACCTATAGTTGTATTTTTACTGAACAGTCCCTATAGAGGTCAACCTATAGTTGTATTATTACTGTACAGTCCTTATAGAGGTCAACCTATAGTTGTATTATTACTGTACAGTCCCTATAGAGCTCAACCTATAGTTGTATTATTACTGAACAGTCCCTAGAGGTCAACCTATAGTTTTATTATTACTGTACAGTCCCTATAGATGTCAACCTATAGTTGTATTTTTACTGAACAGTCGCTATAGAGGTCAACCTATATTTGTATTATTACTGTACAGTCCCTAAAGAGGTCAACCTATAATTGTATTATTACTGTACAGTCACTACAGAGGTGAACCTATCATTGTATTATTAATGAACAGTCCCTATAGAGGTGAACCTATAGTTGTATTATTACTGTACAGTCCCTATAGAGGACAACCTATAGTTGTATTATTACTGTACAGAACCTATAGAGGTCAACCTATAGTTGTATTATTACTGAACAGTCCCTATAGAGGTCAACCTATAGTTGTATTATTACTGTACAGTCCCTATAGAGGTCAACCTATAGTTGAATTATTACTGTACAGAATCTATAGAGGTCAACCTCTAGTTGTATTATTACTGAACAGTCCCTATTGAGGTCTACCTATAGTTGTATTATTACTGTACAGTCCCTATAGAGGTCAACCTATCGTTGTATTATTACTGTACAGTCCCTATAGAAGTCAACCTATAGTTGTATTATTACTGTACAGTCCCTATTGAGGTCACCCTATCGTTGTATTATTACTGTAAAGTCCTTATAGAGGACAACCTATAGTTGTATTATTACTGAACAGTCCCTAGAGGTCAACCTATAGTTGTATTATTACTGTACAGTCCCTATAGAGGTCAACCTATAGTTGTATTTTTACTGAACAGTCCCTATAGAGGTCAACCTATAGTTGTATTATTAATGTACAGTCCCTAAAGAGGTCAACCTATCGTTGTATTATTACTGTACAGTCCATATAGAGGTGAACATATCATTGTATTATTACTGAACAGTCCCTATAGAGGTGAACCTATCATTGTATTATTACTGTAAAGTCCCTATAGAGGTCAACCTATCGTTGTATTATTACTGTACAGTCCTTATAGAGGTCAACCTATAGTTGTATTATTACTGTACAGAACCTATAGAGGTCAACCAATAGTTGTATTATTACTGAACAGTCCCTATAGAGGTCAACCTATAGTTGTATTATTACTGTACAGTCCCTATTGAGGTCAACCTATAGTTCTATTATTACAGTACAGTCCCTATAGAGGTGAACCTATAGTTGTATTATTACTGAACAGTACCTATAGAGGTGAACCTATCGTTGTATTATTACTGTACAGTCCCTATAGAGGTCAACCTATCGTTGTATTATTACTGTACAGTCCCTATTGAGGTCACCCTATCGTTGTATTATTACTGTAAAGTCCTTATAGAGGACAACCTATAGTTGTATTATTACTGAACAGTCCCTAGAGGTCAACCTATAGTTGTATTATTACTGTACAGTCCCTATAGAGGTCAACCTATAGTTGTATTTTTACTGAACAGTCCCTATAGAGGTCAACCTATAGTTGTATTATTACTGTACAGTCCTTATAGAGGTCAACCTATAGTTGTATTATTACTGTACAGTCCCTATAGAGCTCAACCTATAGTTGTATTATTACTGAACAGTCCCTAGAGGTCAACCTATAGTTTTATTATTACTGTACAGTCCCTATAGATGTCAACCTATAGTTGTATTTTTACTGAACAGTCGCTATAGAGGTCAACCTATATTTGTATTATTACTGTACAGTCCCTAAAGAGGTCAACCTATAATTGTATTATTACTGTACAGTCACTACAGAGGTGAACCTATCATTGTATTATTAATGAACAGTCCCTATAGAGGTGAACCTATAGTTGTATTATTACTGTACAGTCCCTATAGAGGACAACCTATAGTTGTATTATTACTGTACAGAACCTATAGAGGTCAACCTATAGTTGTATTATTACTGAACAGTCCCTATAGAGGTCAACCTATAGTTGTATTATTACTGTACAGTCCCTATAGAGGTCAACCTATAGTTGAATTATTACTGTACAGAATCTATAGAGGTCAACCTCTAGTTGTATTATTACTGAACAGTCCCTATTGAGGTCTACCTATAGTTGTATTATTACTGTACAGTCCCTATAGAGGTCAACCTATCGTTGTATTATTACTGTACAGTCCCTATAGAAGTCAACCTATAGTTGTATTATTACTGTACAGTCCCTATTGAGGTCACCCTATCGTTGTATTATTACTGTAAAGTCCTTATAGAGGACAACCTATAGTTGTATTATTACTGAACAGTCCCTAGAGGTCAACCTATAGTTGTATTATTACTGTACAGTCCCTATAGAGGTCAACCTATAGTTGTATTTTTACTGAACAGTCCCTATAGAGGTCAACCTATAGTTGTATTATTAATGTACAGTCCCTAAAGAGGTCAACCTATCGTTGTATTATTACTGTACAGTCCATATAGAGGTGAACATATCATTGTATTATTACTGAACAGTCCCTATAGAGGTGAACCTATCATTGTATTATTACTGTAAAGTCCCTATAGAGGTCAACCTATCGTTGTATTATTACTGTACAGTCCCTATAGAGGTCAACCTATAGTTGTATTTTTACTGAACAGTCCCTATAGAGCTCAACCTATAGTTGTATTATTACTGTACAGTCCCTAAAGAGGTCAACCTATCGTTGTATTATTACTGTACAGTCCATATAGAGGTGAACATATCATTGTATTATTACTGTACAGTCCCTATAGATGTCAACATATAGTTGTATTTTTACTGAACATTCCCTATAGAGGTCAACCTATAGTTGTATTATTACTGTACAGTCCCTAAAGAGGTCAACCTATCGTTGTATTATTACTGTACAGTCCATATAGAGGTGAACATATCATTGTATTATTACTGTACAGTCCCTATAGAGGTCAACCTATCGTTGTGTTATTACTGTACAGTCCCTATTGAGGTCCCCTATCGTTGTATTATTACTGTACAGTCCCTATAGAGCTCAACCTATAGTTGTATTATTACTGAACAGTCCCTATAGAGGTCAACCTATAGTTGTATTATTACTGTACAGTCCCTATAGAGGACAACCTATAGTTGTATTATTACTGTACAGAACCTATAGAGGTCAACCTATAGTTGTATTATTACTGAACAGTCCCTATAGAGGTCAACCTATAGTTGTATTATTACTGTACAGTCCCTATAGAGGTCAACCTATAGATGAATTATTACTGTACAGAATCTATAGAGGTCAACCTATAGTTGTATTATTACTGAACAGTCCCTATTGAGGTCAACCTATAGTTGTATTATTACTGTACAGTCCCTATAGAGGTCAACCTATCGTTGTATTATTACTGTACAGTCCCTATAGAAGTCAACCTATAGTTGTATTATTACTGTACAGAACCTATAGAGGTCAACCTATAGTTGTATTATTACTGTACAGTCCTTATAGAGGTCAACATATCGTTGTATTATTACTGGACAGTCCCTATAGAGGTGAACCTATAGTTGTATTATTACTGTACAGTCCCTATAGAGGTGAACCTATCGTTGTATTATTACTGTACAGTCCCTATAGAGGTCAACCTATAGTTGTATTATTACTGTACAGAACCTATAGAGGTCAACCAATAGTTGTATTATTACTGAACAGTCCCTATAGAGGTCAACCTATAGTTGTATTATTACTGTACAGTCCCTATTGAGGTCAACCTATAGTTCTATTATTACAGTACAGTCCCTATAGAGGTGAACCTATAGTTGTATTATTACTGAACAGTACCTATAGAGGTGAACCGATCATTGTATTATTACTGTACAGTCCCTATAGAGGTCAACCTATCGTTGTATTATTACTGTACAGTCCCTATTGAGGTCACCCTATCGTTGTATTATTACTGTAAAGTCCTTATAGAGGACAACCTATAGTTGTATTATTACTGAACAGTCCCTAGAGGTCAACCTATAGTTGTATTATTACTGTACAGTCCCTATAGAGGTCAACCTATAGTTGTATTTTTACTGAACAGTCCCTATAGAGGTCAACCTATAGTTGTATTATTACTGTACAGTCCCTATAGATGTCAACCTATAGTTGTATTTTTACTGAACAGTCGCTATAGAGGTCAACCTATATTTGTATTATTACTGTACAGTCCCTAAAGAGGTCAACCTATAATTGTATTATTACTGTACAGTCACTACAGAGGTGAACCTATCATTGTATTATTAATGAACAGTCCCTATAGAGGTGAACCTATAGTTGTATTATTACTGTACAGTCCCTATAGAGGACAACCTATAGTTGTATTATTACTGTACAGAACCTATAGAGGTCAACCTATAGTTGTATTATTACTGAACAGTCCCTATAGAGGTCAACCTATAGTTGTATTATTACTGTACAGTCCCTATAGAGGTCAACCTATAGTTGAATTATTACTGTACAGAATCTATAGAGGTCAACCTCTAGTTGTATTATTACTGAACAGTCCCTATTGAGGTCTACCTATAGTTGTATTATTACTGTACAGTCCCTATAGAGGTCAACCTATCGTTGTATTATTACTGTACAGTCCCTATAGAAGTCAACCTATAGTTGTATTATTACTGTACAGAACCTATAGAGGTCAACCTATAGTTGTATTATTACTGTACAGTCCTTATAGAGGTCAACATATCGTTGTATTATTACTGGACAGTCCCTATAGAGGTGAACCTATAGTTGTATTATTACTGTACAGTCCCTATAGAGGTGAACCTATCGTTGTATTATTACTGTACAGTCCCTATAGAGGTCAACCTATAGTTGTATTATTACTGTACAGAACCTATAGAGGTCAACCAATAGTTGTATTATTACTGAACAGTCCCTATAGAGGTCAACCTATAGTTGTATTATTACTGTACAGTCCCTATTGAGGTCAACCTATAGTTCTATTATTACTGTACAGTCCCTATAGAGGTGAACCTATAGTTGTATTATTACTGAACAGTCCCTATAGAGGTGAACCTATCATTGTATTATTACTGTACAGTCCCTATAGAGGTCAACCTATCGTTGTATTATTACTGTACAGTCCCTATTGAGGTCACCCTATCGTTGTATTATTACTGTAAAGTCCTTATAGAGGACAACCTATAGTTGTATTATTACTGAACAGTCCCTAGAGGTCAACCTATAGTTGTATTATTACTGTACAGTCCCTATAGAGGTCAACCTATAGTTGTATTTTTACTGAACAGTCCCTATAGAGGTCAACCTATAGTTGTATAATTAATGTACAGTCCCTAAAGAGGTCAACCTATCGTTGTATTATTACTGTACAGTCCATATAGAGGTGAACATATCATTGTATTATTACTGAACAGTCCCTATAGAGGTGAACCTATCGTTGTATTATTACTGTAAAGTCCCTATAGAGGTCAACCTATCGTTGTATTATTACTGTACAGTCCCTATAGAGGTCAACCTATAGTTGTATTTTTACTGAACAGTCCCTATAGAGCTCAACCTATAGTTGTATTATTACTGTACAGTCCCTAAAGAGGTCAACCTATCGTTGTATTATTACTGTACAGTCCATATAGAGGTGAACATATCATTGTATTATTACTGTACAGTCCCTATAGATGTCAACATATAGTTGTATTTTTACTGAACATTCCCTATAGAGGTCAACCTATAGTTGTATTATTACTGTACAGTCCCTAAAGAGGTCAACCTATCGTTGTATTATTACTGTACAGTCCATATAGAGGTGAACATATCATTGTATTATTACTGTACAGTCCCTATAGAGGTCAACCTATCGTTGTATTATTACTGTACAGTCCCTATTGAGGTCCCCTATCGTTGTATTATTACTGTACAGTCCCTATAGAGCTCAACCTATAGTTGTATTATTACTGAACAGTCCCTATAGAGGTCAACCTATAGTTGTATTATTACTGTACAGTCCCTATAGAGGACAACCTATAGTTGTATTATTACTGTACAGAACCTATAGAGGTCAACCTATAGTTGTATTATTACTGAACAGTCCCTATAGAGGTCAACCTATAGTTGTATTATTACTGTACAGTCCCTATAGAGTTCAACCTATAGATGAATTATTACTGTACAGAATCTATAGAGGTCAACCTATAGTTGTATTATTACTGAACAGTCCCTATTGAGGTCAACCTATAGTTGTATTATTACTGTACAGTCCCTATAGAGGTCAACCTATCGTTGTATTATTACTGTACAGTCCCTATAGAAGTCAACCTATAGTTGTATTATTACTGTACAGAACCTATAGAGGTCAACCTATAGTTGTATTATTACTGTACAGTCCTTATAGAGGTCAACATATCGTTGTATTATTACTGGACAGTCCCTATAGAGGTCAACCTATAGTTGTATTTTACTGAACAGTCCCTATAGAGGTGAACCTATCGTTGTATTATTAATGTACAGTCCCTATAGAGGTCAACCTATAGTTGTATTATTACTGTACAGTCCCTATAGAGGTGAACATATCATTGTATTATTACTGAACAGTCCCTATAGAGGTCAACCTATCATTGTATTATTACTGTAAAGTCCCTATAGAGGTCAACCTATCGTTGTATTATTACTGTACAGTCCCTATAGAGGTGAACCTATAGTTGTATTATTACTGAACAGTCCCTATAGAGGTGAACCTATAGTTGTATTATTACTGTACAGTCCCTATAGAGGTCAACCTATCGTTGTATTATTACTGTACAGTCCCTATAGAGGTCAACATATCGTTGTATTATTACTGTACAGTCCCTATAGAGGTCAACATATAGTTGTATTTTTACTGAACATTCCCTATAGAGGTCAACCTATAGTTGTATTATTACTGTACAGTCCCTAAAGAGGTCAACCTATAGTTGTATTATTACTGTACAGTCCTATAGAGGTGAACATATCATTGTATTATTACTGTACAGTCCCTATAGAGGTCAACCTATCGTTGTATTATTACTGTACAGTCCCTATTGAGGTCCCCTATCGTTGTATTATTACTGTACAGTCCCTATAGAGCTCAACCTATAGTTGTATTATTACTGTACAGTCCCTATAGAGGTCAACCTATAGTTGTATTATTACTGTACAGTCCCTATAGAGGTCAACCTATAGTTGTATTATTACTGTACAGTCCCTATAGAGGTCAACCTATAGTTGTATTATTACTGAACAGTCCCTATAGAGGTCAACCTATAGTTGTATTATTACTGTACAGTCCCTATAGAGGTCAACCTATAGTTGTATTATTACTGTACAGTCTATAGAGGTCAACCTATAGTTGTATTATTACTGAACAGTCCCTATAGAGGTCAACCTATAGTTGTATTATTACTGTACAGTCCCTATAGAGGTCAACCTATCGTTGTATTATTACTGTACAGTCCCTATAGAAGTCAACCTATAGTTGTATTATTACTGTACAGAACCTATAGAGGTCAACCTATAGTTGTATTATTACTGTACAGTCCTTATAGAGGTCAACATATCGTTGTATTATTACTGGACAGTCCCTATAGAGGTGAACCTATAGTTGTATTATTACTGTACAGTCCCTATAGAGGTGAACCTATCGTTGTATTATTACTGTACAGTCCCTATAGAGGTCAACCTATAGTTGTATTATTACTGTACAGAACCTATAGAGGTCAACCTATAGTTGTATTATTACTGAACAGTCCCTATAGAGGTCAACCTATAGTTGTATTATTACTGTACAGTCCCTATTGAGGTCAACCTATAGTTCTATTATTACTGTACAGTCCCTATAGAGGTGAACCTATAGTTGTATTATTACTGAACAGTCCCTATAGAGGTGAACCTATCATTGTATTATTACTGTACAGTCCCTATAGAGGTCAACCTATCGTTGTATTATTACTGTAAAGTCCCTATAGAGGTCAACCTATCGTTGTATTATTACTGTACAGTCCCTAAGAGGTCAACCTATAGTTGTATTATTACTGTACAGTCCCTATAGAGGTCAACCTATAGTTGTATTTTACTGAACAGTCCCTATAGAGGTCAACCTATAGTTGTATTATTACTGTACAGTCCCTATAGAGGTCAACCTATCGTTGTATTATTACTGTACAGTCCCTATTGAAGTCAACCTATAGTTGTATTATTACTGTACAGAACCTATAGAGGTCAACCTATAGTTGTATTATTACTGTACAGTCCTTATAGAGGTCAACATATCGTTGTATTATTACTGAACAGTCCCTAAGAGGTGAACCTATAGTTGTATTATTACTGTACAGTCCCTATAGAGGTGAACCTATAGTTGTATTATTACTGATACAGTCCCTATAGAGGTCAACCTATAGTTGTATTATTACTGTACAGTCCCTAAAGAGGTCAACCTATCGTTGTATTATTACTGTACAGTCCCTATAGAGGTCAACCTATAGTTGTATTATTACTGTACAGTCCCTATTGAGGTCAACCTATAGTTCTATTATTACTGTACAGTCCCTATAGAGGTGAACCTATAGTTGTATTATTACTGAACAGTCCCTATAGAGGTGAACCTATCATTGTATTATTACTGTACAGTCCCTATAGAGGTCAACCTATCGTTGTATTATTACTGTACAGTCCCTATTGAGGTCACCCTATCGTTGTATTATTACTGTAAAGTCCTTATAGAGGTCAACCTATAGTTGTATTATTACTGAACAGTCCCTAGAGGTCAACCTATAGTTGTATTATTACTGTACAGTCCCTATAGAGGTCAACCTATAGTTGTATTTTTACTGAAACAGTCCCTATAGAGGTCAACCTATAGTTGTATTATTACTGTACAGTCCCTAAAGAGGTCAACCTATCATTGTATTATTACTGTACAGTCCCTATAGAGGTGAACCTATCATGGTATTATTAATGAACAGTCCCTATAGAGGTGAACCTATAGTTGTATTATTACTATACAGTCCCTATAGAGTTCAACCTATAGTTGTATTATTACTGAACAGTCCCTATAGAGGTGAACCTATCATTGTATTATTACTGTACAGTCCCTATAGAGGTCAACCTATAGTTGTATTATTACTGAACAGTCCCTATAGAGGTCAACCTATTGTTGTATTATTACTGTACAGTCCCTATATAGGTCAACCTATCATTGTATTATTACTGTAAAGTCCATATAGAGGTCAACCTATCATTGTATTATTACTGTACAGTCCCTATAGAGGTCAACCTATAGTTGTATTATTACTGTACAGAAACTATAGAGGTCAACCTATAGTTGTATTATTACTGAACAGTCCCTATAGAGGTCAACCTATTGTTGTATTATTACTGTACAGTCCCTATAGAGGTCAACCTATCGTTGTATTATTACTGTACAGTCCCTATTAAGGTCACCCTATCGTTGTATTATTACTGTAAAGTCCTTATAGAGGTCAACCTATAGTTGTATTATTACTGAACAGTCCCTAGAGGTCAACCTATAGTTGTATTATTACTGTACAGTCCCTATAGAGGTCAACCTATAGTTGTATTATTACTGAACAGTCCCTATAGAGGTCAACCTATAGTTGTATTATTACTGTACAGAAACTATAGAGGTCAACCTATAGTTGTATTATTACTGAACAGTCCCTATAGAGGTCAACCTATAGTTGTATTATTACTGTACAGTCCCTATAGAGGTCAACCTACAGTTGTATTATTACTGTACAGAACCTATAGAGGTCAACCTATAGTTGTATTATTACTGAACAGTCCCTATAGAGGTGAACCTATCATTGTATTATTACTGTACAGTCCCTATAGAGGTCAACCTATCGTTGTATTATTACTGTACAGTCCCTATTGAGGTCACCCTATCGTTGTATTATTACTGTAAAGTCCTTATAGAGGTCAACCTATAGTTGTATTATTACTGAACAGTCCCTAGAGGTCAACCTATAGTTGTATTATTACTGTACAGTCCCTATAGAGGTCAACCTATAGTTGTATTTTTACTGAACAGTCCCTATAGAGGTCAACCTATAGTTGTATTATTACTGTACAGTCCCTAAAGAGGTCAACCTATCATTGTATTATTACTGTACAGTCCCTATAGAGGTGAACCTATCATGGTATTATTAATGAACAGTCCCTATAGAGGTGAACCTATTGTTGTATTATTACTATACAGTCCCTATAGAGGTCAACCTATCGTTGTATTATTACTGTACAGTCCCTATAGAGGTCAACCTATAGTTGTATTATTACTGTACAGAACCTATAGAGGTCAACCTATAGTTGTATTATTACTGAACAGTCCCTATATAGGTCAACCTATCATTGTATTATTACTGTAAAGTCCATATAGAGGTCAACCTATCATTGTATTATTACTGTACAGTCCCTATAGAGGTCAACCTATAGTTGTATTATTACTGTACAGAAACTATAGAGGTCAACCTATAGTTGTATTATTACTGAACAGTCCCTATAGAGGTCAACCTATTGTTGTATTATTACTGTACAGTCCCTATAGAGGTCAACCTACAGTTGTATTATTACTGTACAGAACCTATAGAGGTCAACCTATAGTTGTATTATTACTGTACAGTCCCTATAGAGGTCAACCTATCGTTGTATTATTACTGTACAGTCCCTATTGAGGTCACCATATCGTTGTATTATTACTGTACAGTCCCTATAGAGGTCAACCTATCATTGTATTATTACTGTACAGTCCCTATAGAGGTCAACCTATCGTTGTATTATTACTGTACAGTCCCTATAGAGGTCAACCTATCGTTGTATTATTACTGTACAGTCCCTATAGAGGTCAACCTATCGTTGTATTATTACTGTACAGTCCCTATTGAGGTCACCCTATCGTTGTATTATTCCTGTACAGTCCCTATAGAGGACAACCTATCGTTGTATTATTACTGTACAGTCCCTATACAGGTGAACATATCGTTGTATTATTACTGAACAGTCCCTATAGAGGTGAACCTCTCATTGTATTATTACTGTACAGTCCCTATAGAGGTGAACCTATCGTTGTATTATTACTGTACAGTCCCTATAGAGGTCAACCTATAGTTGTATTATTACTGTACAGAACCTATAGAGGTCAACCTATAGTTGTATTATTACTGAACAGTCCCTATAGAGGTCAACCCATAGTTGTATTATTACTGTACAGTCCCTATAGAGGTTAACCTATAGTTGTATTATTACTGAACAGTCCCTATTGAGGTCAACCTATAGTTATATTATTACTGTACAGTCCCTATAGAGGTCAACCTATAGTTGTATTATTACTGAACAGTCCCTATAGAGGTGAACCTATCGTTGTATTATTACTGTACAGTCCCTATAGAGGTCAACCTATCGTTGTATTATTACTGTACAGTCCCTATTGAGATCACCCTATCGTTGTATTATTACTGTACAGTCCTTATAGAGGTCAACCTATAGTTTTATTATTACTGTACAGTCCCTATTGAGGTCACCCTGTCGTTGTATTATTACTGTACAGTCCCTATAGAGCTCAACCTATAGTTGTATTATTACTGAACAGTCCCTTAGAGGTCAACCTATAGTTTTATTATTACTGTACAGTCCCTATAGATGTCAACCTATAGTTGTATTTTTACTGAACAGTCCCTATAGAGGTCAACCTATAGTTGTATTATTACTGTACAGTCCCTAAAGAGGTCAACCTATCATTGTATTATTACTGTACAGTCCCTATAGAGGTGAACCTGTCATTGTATTATTAATGAACAGTCCCTATAGAGGGGAACCTATAGTTGTATTATTACTGTACAGTCCCTATAGAGGTCAACCTACAGTTGTATTATTACTGTACAGAACCTATAGAGGTCAACCTATAGTTGTATTATTACTGTACAGTCCCTATAGAGGTCAACCTATCGTTGTATTATTACTGTACAGTCCCTATTGAGGTCACCCTATCGTTGTATTATTACTGTACAGTCCCTATAGAGGTCAACCTATCGTTGTATTATTACTGTACAGTCCCTATAGAGGTCAACCTATCGTTGTATTATTACTGTACAGTCCCTATAGAGGTCAACCTATCGTTGTATTATTACTGTACAGTCCCTATAGAGGTCAACCTATCGTTGTATTATTACTGTACAGTCCCTATAGAGGTCAACATATCGTTGTATTATTACTGTACAGTCCCTATAGAGGTCAACCTATCATTGTATTATTACTGTACAGTCCCTATAGAGGTCAACCTATCGTTGTATTATTACTGTACAGTCCCTATAGAGGTCAACCTATCGTTGTATTATTACTGTACAGTCCCTATAGAGGTCAACCTATCGTTGTATTATTACTGTACAGTCCCTATAGAGGTCAACCTATCGTTGTATTATTACTGTACAGTCCCTATAGAGGTTAACCTATCGTTGTATTATAACTGTACAGTCCCTATAGAGGTGACATATCATTGTATTATTACTGAACAGTCCCTATAGAGGTGAACCTATCATTGTATTATTACTGTACAGTCCCTATAGAGGTGAACCTATCGTTGTATTATTACTGTACAGTCCCCATAGAGGTCAACCTATAGTTGTATTATTACTGTACAGAAGCTATAGAGGTCAACCTATAGTTGTATTATTACTGAACAGTCCCTATAGAGGTCAACCCATAGTTGTATTATTACTGTACAGTCCCTATAGAGGTTAACCTATAGTTGTATTATTACTGAACAGTCCCTATTGAGGTCAACCTATAGTTATATTATTACTGTACAGTCCCTATAGAGGTCAACCTATAGTTGCATTATTACTGAACAGTCCCTATAGAGGTGAACCTATCATTGTATTATTACTGTACAGTCCCTATAGAGGTCAACCTATCGTTGTATTATTACTGTACAGTCCCTATTGAGATCACCCTATCGTTGTATTATTACTGTACAGTCCTTATAGAGGTCAACCTATAGTTGTATTATTACTGTACAGTCCCTATTGAGGTCACCCTGTCGTTGTATTATTACTGTACAGTCCATATAGAGCTCAACCTATAGTTGTATTATTACTGAACAGTCCCTAGAGGTCAACCTATAGTTTTATTATTACTGTACAGTCCCTATAGATGTCAACCTATAGTTGTATTTTTACTGAACAGTCCCTATAGAGGTCAACCTATAGTTGTATTATTACTGTACAGTCCCTAAAGAGGTCAACCTATCATTGTATTATTACTGTACAGTCCCTATAGAGGTGAACCTGTCATTGTATTATTAATGAACAGTCCCTATAGAGGGGAACCTATAGTTGTATTATTACTGTACAGTCCCTATAGAGGTCAACCTATAGTTGTATTATTACTGTACAGAACCTATAGAGATCAACCTATAGTTGTATTATTTCTGAACAGTCCCTATAGAGGTCAACCTATAGTTGTATTATTACTGTACAGTCCCTATAGAGGTCAACCTATAGTTGAATTATTACTGTACAGAATCTATAGAGGTCAACCTATAGTTGTATTATTACTGAACAGTCCCTATTGAGGTCAACCTATAGTTGTATTATTACTGTACAGTCCCTATAGAGGTCAACCTATCGTTGTATTATTACTGTACAGTCCCTACAGAAGTCAACCTATAGTTGTATTATTACTGTACAGAACCTATAGAGGTCAACCTATAGTTGTATTATTACTGTACAGTCCTTATAGAGGTCAACATATCGTTGTATTATTACTGGACAGTCCCTATAGAGGTGAACCTATAGTTGTATTATTACTGTACAGTCCCTATAGAGGTGAACCTATCGTTGTATTATTACTGTACAGTCCCTATAGAGGTCAACCTATAGTTGTATTATTACTGTACAGAACCTATAGAGGTCAACCTATAGTTGTATTATTACTGTACAGTCCCTATAGAGGTCAACCTATAGTTGTATTATTACTGTACAGTCCCTATTGAGGTCAACCTATAGTTGTATTATTACTATACAGTCCCTATAGAGGTCAACCTATCGTAGTATTATTACTGGACAGTCCCTATAGAGGTCAACCTATAGTTGTATTATTACTGTACAGAACCTATAGAGGTCAACCTATCGTTGTATTATTACTGTACAGTCCCTATTGAGGTCACCCTATCGTTGTATTATTACTGTAAAGTCCTTATAGAGGTCAACCTATAGTTGTATTATTACTGAACAGTCCCTAGAGGTCAACCTATAGTTGTATTATTACTGTACAGTCCCTATAGAGGTCAACCTATAGTTGTATTTTTACTGAACAGTCCCTATAGAGGTCAACCTATAGTTGTATTATTACTGTACAGAAAATATAGAGGTCAACCTATAGTTGTATTATTACTGAACAGTCCCTATAGAGGTCAACCTATTGTTGTATTATTACTGTACAGTCCCTATAGAGGTCAACCTACAGTTGTACTATTACTGTACAGAACCTATAGAGGTCAACCTATAGTTGTATTATTACTGAACAGTCCCTATAGAGGTGAACCTATCATTGTATTATTACTGTACAGTCCCTATAGAGGTCAACCTATCGTTGTATTATTACTGTACAGTCCCTATTGAGGTCACCCTATCGTTGTATTATTACTGTAAAGTCCTTATAGAGGTCAACCTATAGTTGTATTATTACTGAACAGTCCCTAGAGGTCAACCTATAGTTGTATTATTACTGTACAGTCCCTATAGAGGTCAACCTATAGTTGTATTTTTACTGAACAGTCCCTATAGAGGTCAACCTATAGTTGTATTATTACTGTACAGTCCCTAAAGAGGTCAACCTATCATTGTATTATTACTGTACAGTCCCTATAGAGGTGAACCTATCATGGTATTATTAATGAACAGTCCCTATAGAGGTGAACCTATAGTTGTATTATTACTATACAGTCCCTATAGAGGTCAACCTATCGTTGTATTATTACTGTACAGTCCCTATAGAGGTCAACCTATAGTTGTATTATTACTGTACAGAACCTATAGAGGTCAACCTATAGTTGTATTATTACTGAACAGTCCCTATAGAGGTCAACATATTGTTGTATTATTACTGTACAGTCCCTATATAGGTCAACCTATCATTGTATTATTACTGTAAAGTCCATATAGAGGTCAACCTATCATTGTATTATTACTGTACAGTCCCTATAGAGGTCAACATATAGTTGTATTATTACTGTACAGAAACTATAGAGGTCAACCTATAGTTGTATTATTACTGAACAGTCCCTATAGAGGTCAACCTATTGTTGTATTATTACTGTACAGTCCCTATAGAGGTCAACCTACAGTTGTATTATTACTGTACAGAACCTATAGAGGTCAACCTATAGTTGTATTATTACTGTACAGTCCATATAGAGGTCAACCTATCGTTGTATTATTACTGTACAGTCCCTATTGAGGTCACCATATCGTTGTATTATTACTGTACAGTCCCTATAGAGGTCAACCTATCGTTGTATTATTACTGTACAGTCCCTATAGAGGTCAACCTATCGTTGTATTATTACTGTACAGTCCCTATAGAGGTCAACCTATAGTTGTATTATTACTGTACAGTCCCTATAGAGGTCAACCTATCGTTGTATTATTACTGTACAGTCCCTATTGAGGTCACCCTATCGTTGTATTATTCCTGTACAGTCCCTATAGAGGACAACCTATCGTTGTATTATTACTGTACAGTCCCTATAGAGGTGAACATATAGTTGTATTATTACTGAACAGTCCCTATAGAGGTGAACCTCTCATTGTATTATTACTGTACAGTCCCTATAGAGGTCAACCTATCGTTGTATTATTACTGTACAGTCCCTATAGAGGTCAACCTATAGTTCTATTATTACTGTACAGAACCTATAGAGGTCAACCTATAGTTGTATTATTACTGAACAGTCCCTATAGAGGTCAACCCATAGTTGTATTATTACTGTACAGTCCCTATAGAGGTTAACCTATAGTTGTATTATTACTGAACAGTCCCTATTGAGGTCAACCTATAGTTATATTATTACTGTACAGTCCCTATAGAGGTGAACCTATCATTGTATTATTACTGTACAGTCCCTATAGAGGTCAACCTATCGTTGTATTATTACTGTACAGTCCCTATTGAGATCACCCTATCGTTGTATTATTACTGTACAGTCCTTATAGAGGTCAACCTATAGTTGTATTATTACTGTACAGTCCCTATTGAGGTCACCCTGTCGTTGTATTATTACTGTACAGTCCCTATAGAGCTCAACCTATAGTTGTATTATTACTGAACAGTCCCTAGAGGTCAACCTATAGTTTTATTATTACTGTACAGTCCCTATAGATGTCAACCTATAGTTGTATTTTTACTGAACAGTCCCTATAGAGGTCAACCTATAGTTGTATTATTACTGTACAGTCCCTAAAGAGGTCAACCTATCATTGTATTATTACTGTACAGTCCCTATAGAGGTGAACCTATCATTGTATTATTAATGAACAGTCCCTATAGAGGGGAACCTATAGTTGTATTATTACTGTACAGTCCCTATAGAGGTCAACCTATAGTTGTATTATTACTGTACAGAACCTATAGAGATCAACCTATAGTTGTATTATTACTGAACAGTCCCTATAGAGGTCAACCTATAGTTGTATTATTACTGTACAGTCCCTATAGAGGTCAACCTATAGTTGAATTATTACTGTACAGAATCTATAGAGGTCAACCTATAGTTGTATCATTACTGAACAGTCCCTATTGAGGTCAACCTATAGTTGTATTATTACTGTACAGTCCCTATAGAGGTCAACCTATCGTTGTATTATTACTGTACAGTCCCTACAGAAGTCAACCTATAGTTGTATTATTACTGTACAGAACCTATAGAGGTCAACCTATAGTTGTATTATTACTGTACAGTCCTTATAGAGGTCAACATATCGTTGTATTATTACTGGACAGTCCCTATAGAGGTGAACCTATAGTTGTATTATTACTGTACAGTCCCTATAGAGGTCAACCTATAGTTGTATTTTTACTGAAACAGTCCCTATAGAGGTCAACTTATAGTTGTATTATTACTGTACAGTCCCTAAAGAGGTCAACCTATCATTGTATTATTACTGTACAGTCCCTATAGAGGTGAACCTATCATGGTATTATTAATGAACAGTCCCTATAGAGGTGAACCTATAGTTGTATTATTACTATACAGTCCCTATAGAGGTCAACCTATAGTTGTATTATTACTGAACAGTCCCTATAGAGGTGAACCTATCATTGTATTATTACTGTACAGTCCCTATAGAGGTCAACCTATCGTTGTATTATTACTGTACAGTCCCTATTGAGGTCACCCTATCGTTGTATTATTACTGTAAAGTCCTTATAGAGGTCAACCTATAGTTGTATTATTACTGAACAGTCCCTAGAGGTCAACCTATAGTTGTATTATTACTGTACAGTCCCTATAGAGGTCAACCTATAGTTGTATTTTTACTGAACAGTCCCTATAGAGGTCAACCTATAGTTGTATTATTACTGTACAGTCCCTAAAGAGGTCAACCTATCATTGTATTATTACTGTACAGTCCCTATAGAGGTGAACCTATCATGGTATTATTAATGAACAGTCCCTATAGAGGTGAACCTATAGTTGTATTATTAATATACAGTCCCTATAGAGGTCAACCTATCGTTGTATTATTACTGTACAGTCCCTATAGAGGTTAACCTATCATTGTATTATTACTGTACAGTCCCTATAGAGGTCAACCTATCATTGTATTATTACTGTACAGTCCCTATAGAGGTCAACCTATCGTTGTATTATTACTGTACTGTCCACATTGAGGTGAACCTATCGTTGTATTATTACTGTACAGTCCCTATAGAGGTGAACCTATCGTTGTATAATTACTGTACAGTCCCTATAGAGGTGAACCTATAGTTGTATTATTACTGTACAGTCCCTATAGAGGTCAACCTATAGTTGTACTATTACTGAACAGTCCCTATAGAGGTCAACCTATAGTTGTATTATTATTGTACAGTCCCTATAAAGGTCAACCTATAGTTGTATTTTTATTGAACAGTCCCTATAGAGGTCAACCTATATTTGTATTATTACTGAACAGTCCCTATAGAGGTAACCTATCATTGTATTATTACTGAACAGTCCCTATAGAGATAACCTATCATTGTATTATTAATGTACAGCCCCTTTAGAGGTCAACCTATAGTTGTATTATTACTGTACAGGCCCTATAGAGGTCAACATATAGTTGTATTATTACTGTACAGTCCCTATAGAGGTCAACCTATAGTTGAATTATTACTGTACAGAATCTATAGAGGTCAACCTATAGTTGTATTATTACTGAACAGTCCCTATTGAGGTCAACCTGTAGTTGTATTATTACTGAACAGTCCCTATAGAGGTCAACCTATAGTTGTATTATTACTGTACAGTCCCTATAGAGGACAACCTATCGTTGTATTATTACTGTACAGTCCCTATAGAAGTCAACCTATAGTTTTATTATTACTGTACAGAACCTATAGAGGTCAACCTATAGTTGTATTATTACTGTACAGTCCTTATAGAGGTCAACATATCGTTGTATTATTACTGGACAGTCCCTATAGAGGTCAACCTATAGTTCTATTATTACTGTACAGTCCCTATAGAGGTGAACCTATAGTTGTATTATTACTGAACAGTCCCTATAGAGGTGAACCTATCATTGTATTATTACTGTACAGTCCCTATTGAGGTGAACCTATAGTTGTATTATTACTGTACAGTCCCTATAGAGGTGAACCTATCGTTGTATTATTACTGTACAGTCCGTATAGAGGTCAACCAATCATTGTATTATTACTGTACAGTCCCTATAGAGGTGAACCTATCATGGTATAATTAATGAACAGTCCCTATAGAGGTGAACCTATAGTTGTATTATTACTTTACAGTCCCTATAGAGGTCAACATATCGTTGTATTATTACTGTACAGTCCCTATAGAGGTCAACCTATCATTGTATTATTACTGTACAGTCACTAAAGAGGTCAACCTATCGTTGTATTATTACTGTACTGTCCCTATTGAGGTGAACCTATCATTGTATTATTACTGTACAGTCCCTATAGAGGTGAACCTATCTTTGTATAATTACTGTAAAGTACCTATAGAGGTGAACCTATTGTTGTATTATTACTGTACAGTCCCTATAGAGGTCAACCTATCGTTGTATTATTACTGTACAGTCCCTATTGAGGTCACCCTATCGTTGTATTATTACTGTAAAGTCCTTATAGAGGTCAACCTATAGTTGTATTATTACTGAACAGTCCATAGAGGTCAACCTATAGTTGTATTATTACTGTACATTCCCTATAGAGGTCAACCTATAGTTGTATTTTTACTGAACAGTCCCTATAGAGGTCAACCTATAGTTGTATTATTACTGTACAGTCCCTAAAGAGGTCAACCTATCATTGTATTATTACTGTACAGTCCCTATAGAGGTGAACCTATCAAGGTATTATTAATGAACAGTCCCTATAGAGGTGAACCTATAGTTGTATTATTACTATACAGTCCCTATAGAGGTCAACCTATCGTTGTATTATTACTGTACAGTCCCTATAGAGGTTAACCTATCATTGTATTATTACTGTACAGTCCCTATTGAGGTGAACCTATCGTTGTATTATTACTGTACTGTCCCTATAGAGGTCAACCTATAGTTGTATTATTACTGTACTGTCCCTATAGAGGTCAACCTATAGTTGTACTATTACTGTACAGTCCCTATAGAGGTCAACCTATAGTTGTACTATTACTGAACAGTCCCTATAGAGGTCAACCTATAGTTGTATTATTATTGTACAGTCCCTATAAAGGTCAACCTATAGTTGTATTTTTATTGAACAGTCCCTATAGAGGTCAACCTATATTTGTATTATTACTGAACAGTCCCTATAGAGGTCAACCTATCGTTGTATTATTACTGTACTGTCCCTATTGAGGTGAACCTATCGTTGTATTATTACTGTACAGTCCCTATAGAGGTGAACCTATCGTTGTATAATTACTGTACAGTCCCTATAGAGGTGAACCTATAGTTGTATTATTACTGTACAGTCCCTATAGAGGTCAACCTATAGTTGTACTATTACTGAACAGTCCCTATAGAGGTCAACCTATAGTTGTATTATTACTGTACAGTCCTTATAGAGGTCAACATATAGTTATATTTTTATTGAACAGTCCCTATAGAGGTCAACCTATAGTTGTATTATTACTGAACAGTCCCTATAGAGGTAACCTATCATTGTATTATTACTGAACAGTCCCTATAGAGATAACCTATCATTGTATTATTACTGTACAGCCCCTTTAGAGGTCAACCTATAGTTGTATTATTACTGTACAGGCCCTATAGAGGTCAACCTATAGTTGAATTATTACTGTACAGAATCTATAGAGGTCAACCTATAGTTGTATTATTACTGAACAGTCCCTATTGAGGTCAACCTATAGTTGTATTATTACTGTACAGTCCCTATAGAGGTCAACCTATAGTTGTATTATTACTGTACAGTCCCTATAGAGGTCAACCTATCGTTGTATTATTACTGAACAGTCCCTATAGAGGTCAACCTATAGTTGTATTATTACTGTACAGAACCCTATAGAGGTCAACCTATCGTTGTATTATTACTGTACAGTCCCTATAGAGGTCAACATATCATTGTAGTATTACTGGACAGTCCCTATATAGGTCAACCTATCGTTCTATTATTACTGTACAGTCCCTATAGAGGTGAACCTATAGTTGTATTATTACTGAACAGTCCCTATAGAGGTGAACCTATCATTGTATTATTACTGTACAGTCCCTATTGAGGTGAACCTATAGTTGTATTATTACTGTACAGTCCCTATAGAGGTCAACCTATAGTTGTATTATTACTGTACAGTCCCGTATAGAGGTCAACCTATCATTGTATTATTACTGAACAGTCCCTATAGAGGTCAACTTATCATGGTTATTATTAATGAACAGTCCCTATAGAGGTGAACCTATAGTTGTATTATTACTTTACAGTCCCTATAGAGGTCAACATATCGTTGTATTATTACTGTACAGTCCCTATAGAGGTCAACCTATCATTGTATTATTACTGTACAGTCCCTATAGAGGTCAACCTATCGTTGTATTATTACTGTACTGTCCCTATTGAGGTGAACCTATCATTGTATTATTACTGTACAGTCCCTATAGAGGTGAACCTATCGTTGTATAATTACTGTACAGTACCTATAGAGGTGAACCTATCGTTGTATTATTACTGTACAGTCCCTATAGAGGTCAACCTATAGTTGTATTATTACTGTACAGAACCCTATAGAGGTCAACCTATAGTTGTATTATTACTGAACAGTCCCTATAGAGGTCAACCTATTGTTGTATTATTACTGTACAGTCCTTATAGATGTCAACATATCATTGTATTATTACTGTACATTCCCTATAGAGGTGAACCTATCGTTGTATTATTACTGTACAGTCCCTATAGAGGTGAACCTATCGTTGTATTATTACTGTACAGTCCCTATAGAGGTCAACCTATAGTTGTATTATTACTGTACAGTCCCTATAGAGGTCAACCTATAGTTGTATTATTACTGAACAGTCCCTATAGAGGTCAACCTATAGTTGTATTATTACTGAACAGTCCCTATTGAGGTCAACCTATAGTTGTATTATTACTGTACAGTCCCTATAGAAGTCAACCTATCATTGTATTATTACTGTACAGTTCCTATAGAGGTCAACCTATAGTTGTATTATTACTGTACAGAACCTATAGAGGTCAACCTATAGTTGTATTATTACTGAACAGTCCCTTTAGAGGTCAACCTATCGTTGTATTATTACTGTACAGTCCCTATAGAGGTGACCCTATCATTGTATTATTAATGTACAGTCCCTATATAGGTTAACATATCATTGTATTATTACTGTACAGTCCCTATAGAGGTCAACCTATAGTTGTATTATTACTGAACAGTCCCTTTAGAGGTCAACTTATAGTTTCATTAATAATGTACAGTCCCTATAGAGGTCAACCTATATTTGTGTTATTACTGAACAGTCCCTGTAGAGATGAACCTATAGTTGTATAATTACTGTACAGTCCCTATAGAGGTCAACCTATCGTTGTATTATTACTGTAAAGTCCATATAGAGGTCAACCTATCATTGTATTATTACTGTACAGTCCCTATAGAGGTCAACCTATAGTTGTATTATTACTGTACAGTCCCTATAGAGGTGAACCTATCATTGTATTATTACTGAACAGTCCCTATAGAGTTCAACCTATAGTTGTATTATTACTGTACAGTCCCTATAGAGGTGAACCTATAGTTGTATTATTACTGTACAGAATCCATAGAGGTCAACATACCGTTGTATTATTACTGTACAGTCCCTATAGAGGTCAACCTATAGTTGTATTATTACTGAACAGTCCCTATAGAGGTGAACCTATCATTTTATTATTACTGTACAGTCCCTATAGAGGTCACCCTATCGTTGTATTACTACTGTACAGTCCTTATAGAGGTCAACCTATCGTTGTATTATTACTGTACAGTCCCTGTAGAGGTGAACCTATCGTTGTATTATTATTGTACAGTCCCTATAGAGGTGAACCTATCGTTGTATTATTACTGAACAGTCCCTATAGAGGTGAACCTATCATTGTATTATTACTGTACAGTCTCTATAGAGGTCAACCTATCGTTGTATTATTACTGTACAGTCCCTATAGAGCTCAACCTATAGTTGTATTATTACTGTACAGTCCCTATTGAGGTCACCCTTTCATTGTATTATTACTGTACAGTCCCTATAGAGCTCAACCTATAGTTGTATTATTACTGTACAGTCCCTAGAGGTCAACCTATAGTTTTATTATTACTGTACAGTCCATATAGAGGTCCACCTATAGTTGTATTTTTACTGAACAGTCCCTATAGAGGTCAACCTATCGTTGTATTATTACTGTACAGAACCTATAGAGGTCAACCTATAGTTGTATTATTACTGTACAGAACCTATAGAGTTCAACCTATAGTTGTATTATTACTGTACAGTCCCTATAGAGGTGAACCTATCGTTGTATTATTACTGTACAGTCCCTATAGAGGTGAACCTATCGTTGTATTATTACTGTACAGTCCCTATAGAGGTGAACCTATCGTTGTATTATTACTGTACAGTCCCTATAGAGGTCAACCTATAGTTGTATTATTACTGTACAGAACCTATAGAGGTCAACCTATAGTTGTATTATTACTGAACAGTCCCTATAGAGGTCAACCTATTGTTGTATTATTACTGTACAGTCCCTATAGAGGTCAACCTATCATTGTATTATTACTGTACAGTCCCTATAGAGGTCAACCTATAGTTGTATTATTACTGTACAGTCCCTATAGAGGTCAACCTATAGTTGTATTATTACTGTACAGTCCCTATAGAGGTCAACCTATCGTTGTATTATTACTGTACAGTCCCTATAGAAGTCAACCTATCGTTGTATTATTACTGTACAGTCCCTATTGAGGTCACCCTATCGTTGTATTATTACTGTACAGTCCCTATAGAGGACAACCTATCGTTGTATTATTACTGTACAGTCCCTATAGAGGTTAACCTATCGTTGTATTATTACTGTACAGTCCCTATAGAGGTGAACATATCGTTGTATTATTACTGAACAGTCCCTATAGAAGTGAACCTATTGTTGTATTATTACTGTACAGTCCCTATAGAGGTCAACCTATTGTTGTATTATTAATGTACAGTCCCTATAGAGGTCAACCTATCGTTGTATTATTACTGTATAGTCCAGTGAATTTGGTCACGTGAATAATAACAAAGTCCACGACTGAAATATGTCTCTTCACAGATAGAGGACTATCCTAGTCATCTTAACCCAGTCATCACATTTTCTATGTTCGTTGTTTGCTGTTATTTGTCTCTCAGTTTTTCTGCTTTGACCAGGTCAGGGTTGCTGCTGGAGAGGCTGTCTGCGTTTGAATCAAAACGTCTGCATTTGAATTCAGGCCTAGTGTTTCTTCTACAGTGTCTCATGAAAAACATAATCAGCGTTCAGTTTCAGAAGACAGATTAATGTGGGATGAAGACACCAGCTTTTCATAACATTCAGGAGACTGGCTAACCAAGATCTAGATATAGAACAAATAGATTGTAGATCCTCTTATCCAACGTCCCTTTTTAACCTCAGCTTGACTCTAGTGCAGTAGCTCTAGTTAATACGTTTCTGTATTCAACTCCTTATTACAAAATAAATAGTATTAAAGCGGTTGTTCAGTATAGCTCCATATCTCTATGGTGATAAGACATCGTTGTTGATGCTAATAATCTTCCTCTGCAAACACTGTAATAAGGGGGGATAGGCGAGTTGCCATGGTCTTCTATTAGCTGTGTTCACACTGAGAGGGCTTCGGGGGAGTTTCATCTTAATAACAAGGATCAGTCAAATCAATCTGGGCATTTGTTGCACCAGCCTATGAGTGGACCGGTGACTAACTATGATAATCAACTACAGCTCACGTTAAGATGGATCAAATGTTGCTCGAAGGAAAAAACCAGACCGGAAATATTTTGGCAAATCAATGAAGTGGTTAAGTATGTGTAACTAGATAAGTTAAAGCACACCAGACGGTGAGTTTCTCTCAACTGATTGTACTGAAACTGAATATCTACAATTGTGGTGTAGCACACTATACAACGTGCCTTGAGTTAAAGAGGATAAACTGGATCTGTATTATTCAGAGTGACTGTTCTCTCTCATGTAATGATCGTCTTTTGTTTTCTGTATGGTACAGCTTGTTGTGTCGCACTGTGACTTTGAAAGTGTTTCCAAAGTCACCCAGTTACCAAGTCATCTGACACATGATAGGGTTGAACCGCGCTCGTTAAGGTTTGTTGACGGCACTGTGCTTGGACAATGGCCCCCAAATCGCAGTGACATCACCCGGATGAGGTTACCTCTCGCTCATGTGGGAGTCAAAGTTGACCTGACCTTTGAACTTTAGACCAAGTTGACGCACACCTCAATGCAAAGCAGCATGGGTATTCCTTACCTCACGTTTAATCCTATTGTTATAGATTTTTTTTTTTAGGAGAAAGAGTGAAGAGTGCATATTGGAAAGAGTGCAGATTGGAAAGAATGCAGATAGGAAATGGTGTTGATTGAATATTACTGTCTGACGAGTATACAATCTACAGTCACGTGATCTGGCGGCAGGTAGCCTAGCGGTTAGAGCGTTGGGTCAGTAATAGAAAAAACGTATATTAAAAACTTGGAAATCAATCAATCTGCCATCATTAACACAATTGAAAAATCTAATGATTTTTGTTCATCCATAAGTTTGTATATGGAGTAAAAATATGTTATTTTTATTCATTTTTATTTTTATGAATCCCCAAGCTGACAAGGTAAAAAAAAATATGTTGATGTGCCCTTGAGCAAGGCACTTAACCCTAATTGCTCCAGTGGCGCCGTTGATAATGGCTGACCCTGGCTATGACCCCGTTCTCAAAGGGTGTCTCAGGGAGAGTAGGATATGCAAAAAATCAATTTCCAATAGACACATGTGTGAAATAGGGCACATATAAGCACCCACCAAATTATTATTTATTTATTAACTGATTGAGATTCAGTGGTTGACTTTTAAGAATAAAGTTATTGAGCTCCGTATTAATCTTGCCATAGTATAGGTTGTGTATACGCCCTCAGAATACCTTAAGTCAGTCAATGTCGAAGCTTACTGCCTATCTGCAGAGAGAGAGAGAGAGAGAGAGAGAGAGAGAGAGAGAGAGAGAGAGAGAGAGAGAGAGAGAGAGAGAGAGAGAGAGAAATCAGCTCAGTGTAATTGAAGAATCCATAGACTCTAACCACTTCTGGGAAAATTGGACAATACTAAACAAACAACAACATGAAGAGCTATCTATCCAAAACGGAGATGTATGGGTAAACCACTTCTCCAATCTTTATAACAAAGAACAAACAGCAAAAGAATATACATGATCAAATGCAAATCTTAGAATCAACTATTAAAAAGTATCAGAACCCACTGGATTCTCCAATTACATTGAATGAACTATAGGACAAAATACAAACCATCCAACCAAAAAAGGCCTGTGGTGTTGATTGTATCCTCAATGAAATGATAAAATGTACAGACCACAAATTCCAATTAGCTATACTTAAACTCTTTAACATCATCCTTAGCTCTGGCATCTTCCCCAACATTTGGAACCAAGGACTGATCACCCCAATCCACAAAAGTGGAGACAAATTTGACCCCAATAACTACCGTGGGATATGCGTCAGCAGCAACCTTGGGAAAATCCTCTGCATTATCATTAACAGCGAGTTAATTTCCTCAGTGAAAACAATGTACTGTGCAAATGTCAAATTGGCTTTTTACCAAATTACCGTACGACAGACCACGTATTCACCCTGCACACCCTAATTGACAAACAAACCAACCAAAACAAAGGCAAAGCATTCTCATGCTTTGTTGATTTCAAAAAAGCTTTTGACTCAATTTGGCATGAGGGTCTGCTATACAAATTGATGGAAAGTGGGGTTGGGGGAAAAACATACGACATTATAAAATCCATGTACACAAACAACAAGTGTGCGGTTCTAATTGGCAAAAAACACACACATTTCTTTCCACAGGGTCGTGGGGTGAGACAGGGATGCAGTTTAAGCCCCACCCTCTTCAACATATATATCAACGAATTGGCGAGGGCACTAGAACAGTCTGCAGCACCCGGCCTCACCCTACTAGAATCTGAAGTCAAATGTCTACTGTTTGCTGATGATCTGGTGCTTCTGTCACCAACCAAGGAGGGCCTATAGCAGCACCTAGATCTTCTGCCTTGACCTGGGCCCTGACAGTAAATCTCAGTAAGACAAAAATAATGGTGTTCCAAAAAAGGTCCAGTTGCCAGGACCACAAATACTAATTCCATTTAGACACCGTTGCCCTAGAGCACACAAAAAAATATACATACCTCGGCCTAAACATCAGCGCCACAGGTAGCTTCCACAAAGCTGTAAACGATTTGAGAGACAAGGCAAGAAGGGCCTTCTATGCCATCGAAAGGAACATTACATTCTTGAATCAGTTATAGAACCCATTGCCCTTTATGGTTGCGAGGTCTGGGGTCCGCTCACCAACCAAGAATTCACAAAATGGGACAAACACCAAATTGAGACTGTGCATGCAGAATTCAGCAAAAATATCCTCAGTGTACAACGAAAAACACCAAATAATGCATGCAGAGCAGAATTAGGCCGATACCCGCTAATTATCAAAGTCCAGAAAAGAGCAGTTAAATTCTATAACCACTTAAAAGGAAGCGATTCCCAAACCTTCCATAACAAAGCCATCACCTTCAGAGAGATGAACTTGGAGTCCCCTAAGTAAGCTGGTCCTGAGGCCCTGAGGCACAAACACAAACAGACACCACAGAGCCCCAGGACAACAACACAATTAGACCCAACCAAATCATGAAAAAACAAAAAGATAATTACATGACACATTGGAAAGAATTAACAAAAAAACAGAGGAAACTAAAATGCTATTTGTCCCTAAACAGAAAGTACACAGTGGTAGAATACCTGACCACTGTGACTGACCCAAACTTAAAGAAAGCTTTTGACTATGTACAGTTGAAGTCTGATGTTTACATACACCTTAGCCAAATACATTTAAACTCAGTTTTTCACAATTCCTGACATTTAATCATCCCTGTCTTAGGTCAGTTAGGATTACCACTTTATTTTAAGAATGTGAAATGTCAGAATAATAGTAGAGAGAATTATTTCTTTCAGCTTTTATTTCCTTCATCACATTCCCTCCTTGCACGCACACGCTTTTTCAGTTCTGCCCACACATTTTCTATAGGATTGAGGTCAGGAATTTGTGATGGCCACTCCAATACCTTGACTTTGTTGTCCTTAATCCATTTTGTCACAACTTTGGAAGTATGCTTGGGGTCATTGTCCATTTGGAAGACCCATTTGCAACCAAGCTTTAACTTCCTGACTGATGTCTTGAGATGTTGCTTCAATATATCCATATAATTTTCCTTCCTCATGATGCCATCTATTTTGTGAAGTGCACCAGTCCCTCGTGCAGCAAAGAACCCCCACAGCATGATGCTGCCACCCCCGTGCTTCACGGTTGGGATGGTGTTCTTCGGCTTGCAAGCCTCCCCCTTTTTCCTCCAAACATAACGATGGTCATTATGGCCAAACAGTTCTATTTTTGTTTCATCAGACCAGAAGACATTTCTCCAAAAAGTACGATCTTTGTCCCCATGTGCAGTTGCTTGTGTCATGCGCGAAGTAGATGTCCTAACCGACTTGCCAAAACTATAGTTTGTTAAAAAGAAATTTGTGGAGTGGTTGAAAAACTTGTTTTAATGACTCCAACCTAAGTGTATGTAAACTTCCGACTTCAACTGTACATACTCAGTGAGCATAGCCTTGCTATTGAGAAAGGCCTCCGTAGGCAGACCTGGCTCTTAAGAAAATACAAGATATGTGCACACCGCCCACAAAATGAGGTGGAAACTGAGCTGCACTTCCTAACCTCCTGCCAAATGTATGACCATATTAGAGACACATATTTCCCTCAGAAATACCACAGTGTGCCATCACAGCAGCTGTATTTTTGACCTGTTACCGCAAGAAAAGGGCAACCAGTGAAGAACAAACACCATTGTAAATACAACCCATATTTATGTTTATTTATTTTCCCATTTGTACTTTATCTATTTGCACATTGTTACAAAACTGTATATGTACATAATATGACATTTGAAATGTCTTTATTCTTTTGGAACTTCTTAGTGTAATATTTATTGTTAATACTTATTGTTTATTTCACTTTTGTTTAGTATCTACTTCACTTGCTTTGGCAATGTTAACATATGTTTCCCATGCCAATAAAGCCCTTCAATTGAATTGAATTGAAAAGAGAGAGAGAGAGAGAGAGAGAGAGAGCGAGAGAGAGAGAGAGAGAGAGAGAGAGAGAGAGAGAGAGAGAGAGAGAGAGAGAGAGAGAGAGAGAGAGCGAGAGAGAGAGAGAGAGAGAGAGACAGAAGGAGCGAAGTGCAATGAGATAAAAAGAGACGAAGGACAAAGGCTGTGTGTTATAACGTATATATGTTATGTGTTATAACGTATATATGTTGTGTGTTATAATGTATATATGTTATGTGTTATAACGTATATATGTTATGTGTTATAACGTATATATGTTATGTGTTATAACATATATATGTTATGTGTTATAACGTATATATGTTATGTGTTATAACTAGGGCTGTCAAAAATAGCGCGTTAACGACGTTAATTAGTTGTTTGCTGTTAATTACGTCAATTTTTTTAACGCATTTCACGCATGCGCAGTGTGACAAATTATTCAGGTCAGGAAAGTGGTTGGGAGCTAGAGGCGAGATGGAGCAAGGTGAGCAAAGTGGGCCTATTGACGGATTCAAATATAAAAAGAATGATGATGGTACACTTAACAAGTACAAGGTTATTTGCAAGATTTGTAAGAAGGAGTTTCAATTTCACCGGAGCTGTTCAAGCTTGAAGTACCATGTCAACGCCAAACATGCGTTTGCTGGGCCGTCAGATTCAGCAAGTGGTTTTGCGCCAGACCACGCTGAATGTTTGCAGGCAATTAACAAAATCAACCTCAGATAATTTGACCAACACAATAGCAAAATGGATTGCAAAGGATTGTAGACCCATTAGCATTGTAGAAGACTCAGGTTTCCTTGATGTTTTGCAAGTGGCGTCTCAAGACTCATTCTATAAGCCACCGTCAAGAGCCACAGCCAAAGACAAATATTATGGTGTGTAATATGTTTCAGCTTGATTTAAAACACCATTATTTGGCTGTGTTAATAAACAGACATAATATGAAAATTATGTATCTGTGTCCTGTTATTTATCTTTTGGTATGCATTTCAGAAAAAAAATGGTTAGGATTCAGGTGTAATTGCAAATAGTGATTAATCATGATTAATCCACTGAAAATTCTGATTAATTTGATAAAAAATTTTAATCATTTGACAGCCCTAGTTATAACGTATATATGTTGTGTGTTATAACGTATATATGTTATGTGTTATAACGTATATATGTTATGTGTTATAACGTATATATGTTATGTGTTATAACGTATATATGTTATGTGTTATAACGTATATATGTTATGTGTTATAACGTATATATGTTATGTGTTATAACGTATATATATTATGTGTTATAACGTATATATATTATGTGTTATAATGAATATATGTTATGTGTTATAACGTATATATGTTATGTGTTATAACGTATACATGTTATGTGTTTTAACGTATATCTGTTATGTGTTATAACATATATATGTTTTGTGTTATAACGTATACATGTTATGTGTTTTAACGTATATCTGTTAAGTGTTATAACGTACATACAGTTGATGTCGGAAGTTTACATACACTTAGGTTGGAGTCATTAAAACTCATTTTTCAACCACTCCACAAATTTCTTGTTAACAAACTATAGTTTTGGCATGTCGGTTAGTACGTCTACTTTGTGCATGGCACAAGTAATTTTTCCAACAATTGTTTACAGACAGATTATTTCACTTATAATTCACTGTATCACAATTCCAGTGGGTCAGAAGTTTACATACACTAAGTTAACTGTGCCTTTAAACAGCTTGGACAATTCCAGAAAATGATGTCATGGCTTTAGAAGCTTCTGATAGGGTAACTGACATCATTTGAGTCAATTGGAGGTGTACCTGTGGATGTATTTCAAGGCCTACCTTCAAATTCAGTGCCTCTTTGCTTGACATCATGGGAAAATCTACAGACCTCAGACATTTTTTGTAAACCTCCACAAGTCTGGTTCATCCTTGGGAGCAATTTCCAAATGCCTGAAGGTACCACGTTGATCTGTACAAACAATAGTACGCAAGTATAAACACCATGGGACCACGCAGCCGTCATACCGCTCAGGAAGGAGACACGTTCTGTCTCCTAGAGATGAACGTACTTTGGTGCGAAAAGTGCAAATCAATCCCAGAACAACAGCAAATGACCTTGTGAAGATGCTGGAGGAAACAGGTACAAAAGTATCTATATCCACAGTAAAACGAGTCCTATATCGACATAACCTGAAAGGCCGCTCAGCAAGGAAGAAGCCACTATTCCAAAACCACCATAGAAAAGCCAGACTACGGTTTGCAACTGCACATCGGGACAAAGATCGTACTTTTTGGAGAAATGTCCTCTGGTCTGATGAAACAAAAATAGAACTGTTTGGCCATAATTACCATTGTTATGTTTGGAGGAAAAAGGGGGTAGGCTTGCAAGCCGAAGAACACCATCCCAACCGTGAAGCATGGGGGTGGCAGCATCATGCTGTGGGGGTGCTTTGCTGCAGGAGGGATTGGTGCACTTCACAAAATAGATGGCATCATGAGGAAGGAAAATTATGTGGATATATTGAAGCAACATCTCAAGACATCAGTCAGGTATTTGAAGCTTGGTCGCAAATGGGTCTTCCAAATGGACAATGACCCCAAGCATGCTTCCAAAGTTGTTGCAAAATGGCTTAAGGACAACAAAGTCAAGGTATTGGAGTGGCCCTCACAAAGCCCTGACCTCAATCCTTTAGAGAATGTGTGGGCAGAACTGAAAAAGCGTGTGCGTGCAAGGAGGCCTACAAACCTGACTCAGTTACACCAGCTCTGTCAGGAGGAATGGGCCAAAATTCACCCAACTTATTGTGGGAAGGTTGTGGAAGGCTACCTGAAATATTTGACCCAATTTAAACAATTTAAAGGCAATGCTACCAAATACTAATTGAGTGTATGTAAACTTCTGACCCACTGGGAATATGATGAAAGAAATAAAAGCTGAAATAAATAATTCTCTCTACAATTATTCTGACATTTCACATTCTTAAAATAAAGTGGTGATCCTAACTGACCTAAGACAGGGACTTTTTACTAGGATTAAATGTCAGGAATTGTGAAAAACTGAGTTTAAATGTATTTGACCAAACTTTCAACTTCAACTGTATGTTGTGTGTTATGTGGTCCTCTGTAGCTCAGCTGGTAGAGCACGGCGCTTGTAACGCCAGGGTAGTGGGTTCGATCCCCGGGACCACCCATACACAAAAATGTATGCACGCATGAATGTAAGTCGCTTTGGATAAAAGCGTCTGCTAAATGGCATATTATATATTATATTATATAAAGTATATATGTTGTGTTTTATAAAGTATATATGTTGTGTGTTATAACATATATATGTTGTGTTTTATAAAGTATATATGTTGTGTGTTATAACGTATATATGTTGTGTGTTGTAACGTATATATGTTGTGTGTAATAATGTATATATGTCATGTGTTATAACTAGGGCTGTCAAAAATAGCGCGTTAACGACGTTAATTAGTTGTTTGCTGTTAATTACGTCAATTTTTTTAACGCATTTCACGCATGCGCAGTGTGACAAATTATTCAGGTCAGGAAAGTGGTTGGGAGCTAGAGGCGAGATGGAGCAAGGTGAGCAAAGTGGGCCTATTGACGGATTCAAATATAAAAAGAATGATGATGGTACAGTTAACAAGTACAAGGTTATTTGCAAGATTTGTAAGAAGGAGTTTCAATTTCACCGGAGCTGTTCAAGCTTGAAGTACCATGTCAACGCCAAACATGCGTTTGCTGGGCCGTCAGATTCAGCAAGTGGTTTGCGCCAGACCACGCTGAATGTTTGCAGGCAATTAACAAAATCAACCTCAGATAATTTGACCAACACAATAGCAAAATGGATTGCAAAGGATTGTAGACCCATTAGCATTGTAGAAGACTCAGGTTTCCTTGATGTTTTGCAAGTGGCGTCTCAAGACTCATTCTATAAGCCACCGTCAAGAGCCACAGCCAAAGACAAATATTATGGTGTGTAGTATGTTTCAGCTTGATTTAAAACACCATTATTTGGCTGTGTTAATAAACAGACATAATATGAAAATTATGTATCTGTGTCCTGTTATTTATCTTTTGGTATGCATTTCAGAAAAAAAATGGTTAGGATTCAGGTGTAATTGCAAATAGTGATTAATCATGATTAATCCACTGAAAATTCTGATTAATTTGATTACAAATTTTAATCATTTGACAGCCCTAGTTATAACGTATATATGTCATGTGTTATAACGTATATATGTTATGTGTTATAATGTATATAGGTTGCGTGTTATAACGTATATATGTCATGTGTTATAACGTATATATGTTGTGTGTTATAACGTATACATGTTATGTGTTAGAACTGTCATAACGGCAGTGGCAGCAGCTCAAGACGATACGGTGATGATCAAAAGGCCAGACTGAGCTGTCTTCTCCCAGTTTGCTCTCATCAATGTCAAATCTTCTCTGACAGAAAGAGGGAGATCAAGTCTGGAAGATAGAAGGATTTCCCCCTTCATTGCACACTAAACAACGGCTCTTTATTTAAAGGTGCTAATCAAATCAAATCAATTCAATTGTATTTGTCACATGCACCGAATACAACAAGTGTAGACCTTACAGTGAAATGCTTACTTTCAAGCCCTTAGCCAACAATGCAGTTTTAAGAAAAATAAGTGTTGAGTAAAAAATAGATAACTAAAACATAAAAATAACAAATAATTAAAGAGCAGCAGTAAAATAACAGTAGGGAGGCTATATACAGTGGGTACCAGTACAGAGTCAATGTGTGGGGGCACAGGTTAGTCAAGGTAATTGAGGTAATGTGTACATGTATGTAGAGTTAAAGTGACTATGCATAGATAATAAACAGAGAGTAGCAGCAGTGTAAAAGAGGGGGTGGGGGACAACAATGAAAATAGTCCGGGTAGCCATTTGATTAGCTGTTCAGGAATCTTATGGCTTGGTGGTAGAAGCTGTTAAGAAGCCTTTTGGACCTAGACTTGGCGCTCCGGTACCGCTTGCCGTGCGGTAGCAGAGAGGGTGGCTGGAGTCTTTGACCATTCTAGGGCCTTCCTCTGACACCGCCTTGTATAGAGGTCATGGATGGCAGGAAGCTTGGCCCCAGTGATGTACTGGGCCGTACGCACTACCCTCAGTAGTGCCTTGCGGTTGGAGGCCGAGCAGTTGCCATACCAGGCGGTGATGCAACCAGTCAGGATGCTCTCAATGGTGCAGCTGTATAACCTTTTGAGGATCTGAGGACCCCATGCCAAATCTTTTCAGTCTCCTGAGGGGGAATAGGCTTTGTCGTGCCCTCTTCACAACGGTCTTGGTGTGTTTGGACCATGATAGTTTGTTGGTGACGTGGTCACCAAGGAACTTGAAGCTCTCAACCTGCTCCACTACAGCCCCGTCGATTCGATGCGAGGTCGTACGCAACCACTTTCACTGTAGCGTAGCCTCACCGGGCTGTCTGAGCGTTTGCGGTTGAGTCTCTGCAAATGTTCAATGTTTGTGTTTGTTTGTCATTTGCTGGTGTTTGTCTCTCAGTTTCTCTGGTTTAGCCAGGTCAGGGTTGCTGCTGGAGAGGCTGTTTGAATGAAAGCATCTGCATTTGAATTCAGGCCTAGTGTTCCTTCTGCAGTGGTCTGTCTGTCACCTTGGCCAGATATCATTTTCGTACGGTGAACGCAATACTCAGATCCATTTTCCTGCGAGGCTTGCGATGGAAAATCCTCGTCATCATCTCTTCGGCTGCCAAATCAAATCAAATTGTATTTGTCATATGCGCCGAATACAGCAGGTGTAGACTTTACCGTGAAATGCGTACTTACGAGCCCATTCCCAGCAATGCAGAGTTAAAAAAATAGTAACACAATAAAATAACAATACTGAGGCTATATACAAGGAGTACCGGTACCGAGTCAAGGTGCAGGGGTACGAAGGTAGTTGAGGTAATTGAGGTAATATGTACATGTAGGTAGGGGTAAAAGTGACTAGGCAATCAGGATAGATAATAAACAGAGTGTGTGTATGTGTGTGTGTGTTTGTGTGTGTGTGTTGGAGGGTCAGTGTAGTATGTGTGTGTGCATAAAGCCAGTGCAAGAGAGTCAGTTTAAAAAAAGGGGGGGTCAATGCAAGTAGTCTGGGTAGCCATTTGATTAACTGTTCAGAAGTCTTATGACTTGAGGGTAGAATCTGTTCAGGAGCCGCTTGGTCCCAGACTTGATGGGTGCTCGCTCCGGTACCGCTTTCCATGTGGTAGTAGAGAGAACAGTCTATGACTTGGGTGGCTGGAGTCTTTGACAATTTTTAGGGCCTTCCTCTGACACTGCCTGGTATAGAGGTCCTGGATTGCAGTGAGCTCGGCCCCAGTGATTTACTGGGCCGTACGCATTACCCTCTGTAGCGCCTTATGGTCGGATGCCAAGCGGTTGCCATATCAAGCAGTGATGCAGCCAGTCAAGATGTTCTCAATGGTGCAGCTGTATAACTTTTTGAGGATCTGAGGGCCAATGCAAAATCTTTTGAGCCTCCTGAGGGGGAAGAGACATTGTGGTGCCCTCTTCACAACTGTGTCAGTGTGTTTGGACCATGATAGGTCCTTAGTGATGTGGACACCGAGGAACTTGATGCTCTCGACCCGCTCCATTACAGCCCTGTTGATGTGAATGGGGGCGTACTCAGCCCTCTGTTTCCTGTAGTCCACAATCAGTCTTGCTGACACTGAGGGAGTGTCTCTGAGAGTCTCTGTCAGGTCTATGACCTCCTCCCTATAGGCTGTCTCTTTGTCGTCGGTGATCAGGCCTACCACCGTTGTGTCATCGGCAAACTTAATGATGGTGTTGGAGTCATGCGTGGCCACACAGTCATGCGTCAACAGGGAGTACAGGAGGGGACTAAGCACGCACCACCTGGGGGGCACCCCTTCAGGAAGTCTAGGATCCAGTTGCAGAGGGACGTATTCAGTCCCAGGGTCCTTAACTTAGTGATGACCTTGGAGGGCACTATGGTGTTGAACGCTGAGCTGTAGTCAATGAAAAGCATTCTCACGTAGGTGTTCCTTTTGTCCAGGTGGGAAAGGGCAGTGTGTCATCTGTGAATCTGTTGGGGCGGTATGGGAATTGGAGTGGGTCTAGGGTGTCTGGGATGATGGTGTTGATGTGAGCCATGACCAGCCTTTCAAAGCATTTCATGGCTACAGATGTGAGTGCTATGGGGAGATAGTCATTTAGACAGGTTACCTTGGTGTTCTTGGGCACAGGGACTATGGTGGTCTGCTTGAAACATGTAGGTATTACAGACTGGGTCAGGGAGAGGTTGACACTGCATCTCAGTCAGGCAGAATTAATTTGATCACACCCGGGTATTAAAATAGCCACTGTGGTGCCAGTTTAAATATATTTAAATATTTACTAAGTCAAGTGTGGGGATGACAGACAGCCCAGATGGATTGTGGTACTGGGGGACGGTTAGATGAAAGGCTGCATGCAGGCAGAATCGTGTCAGGAGAAAAATGGATGCAGCCAGGTGTACACTGTATTCACCCATACACATCAGCCATAGCATGTTATTTACTTAATATAGGACAGTGGTTCCTAACCTGAAGTACCTGAAGTAATCTGTATTAAAGATGCATAGTTGACTGAATAAATCCATACAAATGCATATTATTTGCAGCCAAATATTTTTTTTTTGTGGACATCCGACCGTGAAAACTGGTTAGCCAATTTGATTGAATAGATCCCAAATGACTAAACAAACTTAAACATGAAAATCGTATCTTTATGCAACAACAACAAAGAATTGTGACCTGACCGATGGAGAAAGAATCCATTTTAAATCTATTGTTTGTCTTGGAATCCCTATCCCATATTACCCCACCCAATAGAATGTCTTTTGGTTTCCTCCTCTCCTCCATACATTCTCCATAACATCATTGTGTTTACATGCTAGGCAGAGCCTCAACCTGGCTGTCATTTCCCCGCCTTGGCTTGGTAATCCATCTTTGTGGCTCCCAACTTCACATATGGACCAAGCCTGTAATGACTTACTGGTGTCAGGCATCTGGTTTCAGCTGCTGAGCCATCCCAAAATTCAGTTGTAGATTTTCTTCAGGCGCCCCCAAAAAAGAAGATTAGGTAGTAATGTATATTGTTATGCAGCTCACCTAGGCTTCGTTGGGGGGGATATGAGGGGATTAATATAGCGGAGTGTCAAGATCAGGCTGGGTAATCTGCCTGGGGCTGCGGCTGAGAGGAGGGGGGTGGGGGGGGGGAACTGGGGGACTGGGGTAGACAAAGAGGGGAACAGGAGGAGACTGACTGCGCACATTTCCTAGGATCCAACCTGTTCCAGTCCCAGCTTCCCACAATGCAACTCCATAGCACCGCAGTGTCACATTTTACACCCTGTGAAACCTCTCTCTCTCTGATGTGTTTTTCCCTCCTGTATCCAAGGCAACACCCACTGACTGGATGCTTCAAGGTAGAGTGAATCTTTAGTGACTTCAATTCGTAGAGCACAAAACTCTTATTCATGTATATACAACTACAATTTTCCACATCCAATGCAAATAGTCTTTCACTCAACGAGTGCATGAACAAGTGCAACACGTTTAACCTGTTCAGTCCTGGGATGTTTTAGCACAGTGTTCGATCAGCTGCTTTTCAAGAGAACACTTTCCTGTGGAAATTGACATTGTCAGTGAACCAGTGCACACAATGAAGTGCTTTGACTATTAGCCATTCATGGCTGGAAGTAGGATGTAAAATAAACCGCAGTCCCCTTCCTCATTTTAACCACAAAGATGGTGTTTCCATTTAACCCCTTAATATCTGTTAATCCAGAGATGTCAATGGGTTCTCTGAACCTAGCCTCACAGACCACAGCTGAAAGGCAAATGGGAGAAGGAGTTAAAGAAGACAGACAAAGGCTGTCTTGAAAGAGGTCCCTGATATTTGATTGAAAAAGTATAAGCCCCTAAAACAAAGGCACATTGTTGGCACTGTGTTTTATCTGCCTACTCACTGGTCCGTCCACAGTTAGTTTCCCCCCTCTCTCTGTTTTGCCAGTTTAGGGTTCCTTGCCTCAAACGCTCCACCATACGGGAATAAAGGTAGAGTGGAGGAGAGGGAAAGTGATGAATATTTAGGGACCATTGAAATGAAAACCCCAGTGGCCCCTGGAGACCGGGGCTTAGAAGTCATTACCTAAGGGAGCTCCATCTGTTTGTACCTTTAACTTCTGCCAGGCCTCAAACGGAACTCTGCACATGCCAGGCTGTTGCA
>NW_025533865.1:372500-383482 GCF_020615455.1 Coregonus clupeaformis
TCAGTCAGACAGCAGTCTCCTCTCTCTCTCCTCAGTCAGACAGCATCCTCCCCTCTCTCTCTCTCATCAGTCAGACAGCAGCCTCCTCTCTCTCTCTCCTCAGTCAGACAGCAGTCTCCTCTCTCTCTCCTCAGTCAGACAGCAGTCTCCTCTCTCTCTCCTCAGTCAGACAGCAGTCCCTTCTCTCTCTCCTCAGTCAGACAGCAGCCTCCTCTCTCTCTCCTCAGTCAGACAGCAGTCTCTTTTCTCTCTCCTCAGTCAGACAGCAGTCCCCTCTCTCTCTCTCCTCAGTCAGACAGCATCCTCCCCTCTCTCTCTCTCCTCAGTCAGACAGCAGCCTCCTCTCTCTCTCTCCTCAGTCAGACAGCAGTCTCCTCTCTCTCTCCTCAGTCAGACAGCAGTCTCCTCTCTCTCTCCTCAGTCAGACAGCAGTCTCCTCTCTCTCTCCTCAGTCAGACAGCAGTCTCTTCTCTCTCTCCTCAGTCAGACAGCTGTCTCCTCTCTCTCTCTCTCTCTCTCTCTCTCTCTCTCTCTCTCTCTCTCGTCAGTCAGACATCAGCCTCCTCTCTCTCTCTCTCTCTCTCTCCTCAGTCAGACAGCTGCCTCTCTCTCTCTCCTCAGTCAGACAGCAGCCTCCTCTCTCTCTCTCTCTCTCTCTCTCTCTCCTCAGCCAGACAGCATCCTCCTCTCTCTCTCTCCTCAGTCAGACAGCAGTCTCCTCTCTCTCTCCTCAGTCAGACAGCAGTCTCCTCTCTCTCTCCTCAGTCAGACAGCAGTCCCTTCTCTCTCTCCTCAGTCAGACAGCAGCCTCCTCTCTCTCTCCTCAGTCAGACAGCAGTCTCTTCTCTCTCTCCTCAGTCAGACAGCAGTCTCCTCTCTCTCTCCTCAGTCAGACAGCATCCTCCCCTCTCTCTCTCTCCTCAGTCAGACAGCAGCCTCCTCTCTCTCTCTCCTCAGTCAGGCAGCAGTCTCTTCTCTCTCTCCTCAGTCAGACAGCAGTCTCCTCTCTCTCTCTCTCCTCAGTCAGGCATAGTCTCCTCTCTCTCTCTCTCCTCAGTCAGACAGCAGCCTCCTCTCTCTCTTTCTCCTCAGTCAGACAGCATCCTCCTCTCTCTCTCTCTCCTCTCTCTCTCTCTCTCTCTCTCTCTCTCTCTCTCTCTCTCTCTCTCTCTCTCTCAGTCAGACAGCAGCCTCCTCTCTCTCTCCTCAGTCAGACAGCAGCCTCCTCTCTCTCTCTCCTCAGTCAGACAGCAGCCTCCTCTCCCTCTCTCCTCAGTCAGACAGCAGCCTCCTCTCTCTCTCTCTCCTCAGTCAGACAGCATCCTCCTCTCTCTCTCTCTCTCTCTCTCTCTCTCTCGCTCTCTCTCTTGCTCTCTCTCTCTCCTCAGTCAGACAGCACCTCCTCTCTCTCTCTCTCTCTCTCTCTCTCTCCTCAGTCAGACAGCTGCCTCCTCTCTCTCTCCTCAGTCAGACAGCAGCCTCCTCTCTCTCTCTCTCCTCAGCCAGACAGCATCCTCCTCTCTCTCTCTCCTCAGTCAGACAGCAGTCTCCTCTCTCTCTTCTCAGTCAGACAGCAGTCTCCTTTCTCTCTCCTCAGTCAGACAGCAGTCTCCTCTCTCTCTCCTCAGTCAGACAGCAGCCTCCTCTCTCTCTCCTCAGTCAGACAGCAGTCACTTCTCTCTCTCCTCAGTCAGACAGCAGTCTCCTCTCTCTCTCCTCAGTCAGACAGCATCCTCCCCTCTCTCTCTCTCATCAGTCAGACAGCAGCCTCCTCTCTCTCTCTCCTCAGTCAGACAGCAGTCTCCTCTCTCTCTCCTCAGTCAGACAGCAGTCTCCTCTCTCTCTCTCCTCAGTCAGACAGCAGTCTATTCTCTCTCTCCTCAGTCAGACAGCAGTCTCTTCTCTCTCCTCAGTCAGACAGCAGTCTCTCTCTCTCTCCTCAGTCAGACAGCAGTCTCCTCTCTCTCTCCTCAGTCAGGACAGCAGTCTCCCTCTCTCTCTCCTCAGTCAGACAGCAGTCTCCTCTCTCTCTCTCTCCTCAGTCAGACAGCAGCCTCCTCCTCTCTCCTCAGTCAGACAGCAGTCACGCTCTCTCTCTCCTCAGTCAGACAGCAGTCTCCTCTCTCTCCCTCAGTCAGACCAGCATCCTCCCCTCTCTCTCTCATCAGTCAGACAGCAGCCTCCTCTCTCTCTCTCCTCAGTCAGACAGCAGTCTCCTCTCTCTCTCTCAGTCAGACAGCAGTCTCCTCTCTCTCTCCTCAGTCAGACCAGCAGTCCCTTCTCTCTCTCTCCTCAGTCAGACAGCAGCCTCCTCTCTCTCTCCCTCAGTCAGACAGCAGTCTCTTTTCTCTCTCCTCAGTCAGACAGCAGTCCCCTCTCTCTCCTCAGTCAGACATCCTCCCTCTCTCTCTCCTCAGTCAGACAGCAGCCTCCTCTCTCTCTCTCCTCAGTCAGACAGCAGTCTCCCTTCTCTCTCCTCAGTCAGACAGCAGTCTCTCTCTCTCTCCTCAGTCAGACAGCAGTCTCCTCTCTCTCTCCTCAGTCAGACAGCAGTCTCTTCTCTCTCTCTCCTCAGTCAGACAGCTGTCTCCTCTCTCTCTCTCTCTCTCTCTCTCTCTCTCTCTCCCTCTTTTCTTTTTTTTTCTCTGAGTCAGACAGCAGTCTCCCTCTCTCTCTCCTCAGTCAGGCAGCAGTCTCTTCTCTCTCCCTCAGTCAGACAGCAGTCTCCTCTCTCTCTCTCCTCAGTCAGGCAGCAGTCTCCACTCCTCTCTCTCTCCTCAGTCAGACAGCTGCCTCCTCTCTCTCTCTCTCTCTCTCTCTCAGTCTAGACAGCAGCCTCCTCTTTCTCTCCTCAGTCAGACAAGCCTCCTCTCTCTCTCTCCTCAGTCAGACAGCAGCCTCCTCTCCCTCTCTCCTCAGTCAGACAGCAGCCTCCTCTCTCTCTCTCTCCTCAGTCAGACAGCAGCCTCCTCTCTCTCTCTCTCTCTCTCTCTCTCTCTCTCTCTCTCTCTCTCGCTCTCTCTCTCGCTCTCTCTCTCTCCTCAGTCAGAGAGCTGCCTCCTCTCTCTCTCCTCAGTCAGACAGCAGTCTCCTTTCTCTCTTATCAAGTCAGACAGCAGTCTCCTCTCTCTCTCCTCAGTCAGACAGCAGCCTCCTCTCTCTCTCTCTCTCTCTCTCTCTCTCTTTCTTTTTCTCTCTCTCTCTCTCTCTCTCTCTCTCTCTCTCTCTCTCTCCTCAGTCAGACCAGCATCTACTCTCTCTCTCTCTCGTCAGTCAGACATAGCTCCTCTCGCTCTCTCTCTCTCCTCAGTCAGACAGCTGCCTCCCCTCTCTCTCTCTCCTCAGCAGACAGCAGCTCTCTCTCTCTCTCTCTCTCTCTACCTCAGCCAGACAGCTTCCTCCTCTCTCTCTCCTCAGTCAGACCAGCAGTTCTCTTCTCTCTCTCCTCAGTCAGAGCCAGCAGTCCTCCTCTCTCTCTCCTCAGTCAGACAGCAGTCCCTTCTCTCTCTCTCCTCAGTCAGACAGCAGTCTCCCTCTCTCTCTCTCTCAGTCAGACAGCAGTCTCTTCTCTCTCTCCTCAGTCAGACAGCAGTCTCCTCTCTCTCTCCTCAGTCAGACAGCATCCTCCCCTCTCTCTCTCTCCTCAGTCAGACAGCAGCCTCTCTCTCTCTCTCCTCAGTCAGGACAGCAGTCTCCCACTCTCTCTCTCCTCAGTCAGACAGCATGGTCTCTCTCTCTCTCCTCAGTCAGACAGCAGCCTCCCTCTCTCTCTCCTCAGTCAGACAGCAGTCTTCTCTCTCTCTCAGTCAGACAGCTGTCTCCTCTCTCTCTCTCTCTCCTGCGCTCTCTCTCCTCAGTGAGACAGCTGTCTCTCTCTCTCTCTCTCTCTCTCTCTCCTCTCTCCTCAGTCAGACAGCAGTCTCCTCTCTCTCTCCTCAGTCAGACAGCAGCCTCCTCTCTCTTCTCTCTCTCTCTCTCTCTCTCTCTCTCTCTCTCCTCAGTCAGACAGCATACTCCTCTCTCTCTCTCTCGTCAGTCAGACATCAGCCTCCTCTCTCTCTCTCTCTCTCCTCAGTCAGACAGCTGCCTCCTCTCTCTCTCCTCAGTCAGACAGCAGCCTCCTCTCCTCTCTCTCTCTCTCTCTCTCTCTCCTCAGCCAGACAGCATCCCTACTCTCTCTCCCTCCTCGAGTCAGACAGCAGTCTCCTCTCTCTCTCCTCAGTCAGACCCAGCAGTCTCACTCTCTCTCTCCTCAGTCAGACAGCAGTCCCTTCTCTCTCTCCTCAGTCAGACAGCAGTCTCTTCTCTCTCTTCCCTCCTCAGTCAGACAGCAGTCTCCTCTCTCTCTCTCCTCAGTCGAGAGAGCATCCTCCCTCTCTCTCTCTCCTCAGTCAGACAGCAGCCTCCTCTCCTCCCTACTCTCCACAGTCAGACAGCAGTCTCCTCTCTCTCTCCTCAGTCAGACAGCAGTCTCCTCTCTCTCCTCCCAGTCAGACAGCAGCCTCCTCTCTCTCTCCTCAGTCAGACAGCAGTCTCTTCTCTCTCTCCTCAGTCAGACAGCAGTCTCCTCCTCTCTCTCCTCAGTCAGACAGCATCCTCCCCTCTACTCTCTCCTCAGTCAGACAGCAGCCTCTCTCTCTCTCTCTCCACAGTCAGACAGCAGTCTCCCTCTCTCTCTCCTCAGTCAGACAGCAGTCTCCTCTCTCTCTCCTCAGTCAGACAGCAGCCTCCTCTCTCTCTCCTCAGTCAGATAGCAGTCTCTTCTCTCTCTCCTCAGTCAGACAGCTGTCTCCTCTCTCTCTCTCTCTCTCCCTCCCTGCCTACTATGTCGGCCAGACAGCAGTCTCATCTCTCTCTCCTCAGTCAGACAGCAGTATCTCTCTCTCTCTCTCCTCAGTCAGGCAGCAGTCTCTTCTCTCTCCCTCAGTCAGACAGCAGTCTCCTCTCTCTCTCTCTCCTCAGTCAGGCAGCAGTCTGTCTCTCTCTCCTCTCTCCTCAGTCAGACAGCCGCCTCTCTCTCTCTCTCTCTCTCTCTCTCCTCAGTCAGACAGCAGCCTCCCTCTCTCTCTCTCCTCAGTCAGACAGCAGCCTCCTCTCTCTCTCATCAGTCAGACAGCAGCCTCCTCTCCCTCTCTACTCAGTCAGACAGCAGCCTCCTCTCTCTCTCTCTCCTCAGTCAGACAGCATCCTCCTCTCTCTCTCTCTCTCTCTCTCTCGCTCTCTCTCTCGCTCTCTCTCTCTCCTCAGTCAGACAGCCCCTCCTCTCTCTCTCCTCAGTCAGACAGCAGACTCCTCTCTCTCTCTCTCTCTCTCTCTCTCTCTCTCTCTCTCTCTCTCTCTCTCTCTCTCTCTCTCTCTCGCTCTCCTCAGTCAGACAGCTGCCTCCTCTCTCTCTCCTCAGTCAGACAGCAGCCTCCTCTCTCTCTCTCTCTCCTCAGCCAGACAGCATCCTCCTCTCTCTCTCTCCTCAGTCAGACAGCAGTCTCCTCCCTCTCTCTCCTCAGTCAGACAGCAGTCTCCCTCTCTCTCTCCAGTCAGACAGCAGTCTCCTCTCTCTCTCCTCAGTCAGACAGCAGCCTCCTCTCTCTCTCCTCAGTCAGACAGCAGTATCCTCTCTCTCTCTTCAGTCAGGCAGCAGTCCTCTTCTTCTCTCTCCTCAGTCAGACAGCAGTCTCTCTCTCTCTCCTCAGTCAGGCATAGTCTCCTCTCTCTCTCTCCTCAGTCAGACAGCTGCCTCCTCTCTCTCTCTCTCTCTCTCTCTCTCTCCTCAGTCAGACAGCAGCCTCCTCTCTCTCTCCTCAGTCAGACAGCAGCCTCCTCTATCTCTCTCCTCAGTCAGACAGCAGCCTCCTCCCTCTCTCCTCAGTCAGACAGCAGCTCTCTCTCTCTCTCTCCTCCAGTCAGACAGCATCCTCCTTCTCTCCTCTCTCTCTCTCTCGCTCTCTCTCTCCTGTCTCTCTCCTCAGCCAGACAGCACCTCCTCTCTCTCTCCTCAGTGTCAGACAGCAGACTCCTCTCTCTCTCTCTCTCTCTCTCTCTCTCTGTCGACAGCTGCCTCCTCTCTCTCTCCTCAGTCAGACAGCAGCCTCCTCTCTCTCTCTCTCCTCAGCCAGACAGCATCCTCCTCTCTCTCTCTCCCTCAGTCAGGACAGCAGTCTCTCTCTCTTCTCAGTCAGACAGCAGTCTCCTTTCTCTCCTCAGTCAGACAGCTGTCTCTCTCCCTCTCCTTCTCAGTCAGACAGCAGCCTCCTCTCTCTCCTCAGTCAGACAGCAGTCACTTCTCTCTCTCCTCAGTCAGACAGCAGTCTCCTCTCTCTCCTCAGTCAGACAGCATCCTCCCTCTCTCTCTCTCATCAGTCAGACAGCAGCCTCCTCTCCTCACTCCTCAGTCAGACAGCAGTCTCTCTCTCTCTCCTCAGTCAGACAGCAGTCTCCTCCTCTCTCTCCTCAGTCAGACAGCAGTCTCTTCTCTCTCTCCTCAGTCAGACAGCAGACTCCCTCACTCTCCTCAGTCAGACAGCAGCCTGCTCTCTCTCTCTGCTCTCTCTTCAGTCAGACAGCTGCCTGCTCTCTCTCTCCTCAGTCCAGACAGCATCCTCTGCTATCTCTCTCGCTCTCTCTCCCTCAGTCAGACAGCAACCTCATCTCTCTCTCTCCTCAGTCAGACAGCAGTCTCCTCTCTCTCCTCAGTCAGACAGCAGTCTCCTCTCTCTCTCTCCTCAGTCAGACAGCAGTCTCCTCTCTCTCTCTCTCCTCAGTCAGGCAGCAGACTCCTCTCTCTCTCTCTCTCTCTCTCTCTCTCTCTCCTCAGTCAGACAGCAGTTCTCTCTCTCTCCTCAGTCAGACAGCAGCCTCCTCTCTCTCTCTCTCTCTCTCTCTCTCTCTCTCTCTCTCTCTCTCTCTCTCTCTCTCTCCTCAGTCAGACAGCATACTCCTCTCTCTCTCTCTCGTCAGTCAGACATCAGCCTCCTCTCTCTCTCTCTCTCCTCAGTCAGACAGCTGCCTCTCCTCTCTCTCTCTCCTCAGTCAGACAAGCAGCCTCCTCTCTCTCTCTCTCTCTCTCTCTCTCCTCAGCCAGACAGCATCCTACTCTCTCTCTCTCCTCAGTCAGACAGCAGTCTCCTCTCTCTCTCTCAGTCAGACAGCAGTCTCCTCTCTCTCCCTCAGTCAGACAGCAGTCCCTTCTCTCTCTCCTCAGTCAGACAGCAGCCTCCTCTCTCTCTCCTCAGTCAGACAGCAGTCTCTTCTCTCTCTCCTCAGTCAGGACAGCAGTCTCCTCTCTCTCTCAGTCAGACAGCATCCTCCCCCTCTCTCTCTCTCCTGCGAAGTCACCGGGGACAGCATCCTCTCTCTCTCTCCACAGTCAGACCAGCAGTCTCCTCTCTCTCTCCTCAGTCAGACAGGCAGTCTCCTCTCTCTCCTCCGGAGTCAGACAGCAGCCTCCTCTCTCTCCTCAGTCAGACAGCAGTCTCTTCTCTCTTCAGTCAGACAGCTGTCTCCTCTCTCTCTCTCTCTCTCTCTCTCTTTCTCTCTCTCTGCTCAGTCAGACAGCAGTCTCATCTCTCTCTCCTCAGTCAGACAGCAGTATCCTCTCTCTCTCTCTCCTCAGTCAGGCAGCAGTCTCTTCTCTCTTCTCAGTCAGACAGCAGTCTCCTCTCTCTCTCTCTCCTCAGTCAGGCAGCAGTCTCCTCTCTCTCCTCTCTCCTCAGTCAGACAGCTGCCTCCTCTCTCTCTCTCTCTCTCTCTCTCTCCTCAGTCAGACAGCAGCCTCCTCTCTCTCTCAGTCAGACAGCAGCCCTCCTCTCTCTCTCTCATAGTCAGACAGCAGCCTCCTCTCCCTCTCTACTCAGTCAGGACAGCAGCTCCTCTCTCTCTCTCTCCTCAGTCAGACAGCATCCTCCTCTCTCTCTCTCTCTCTCTCTCTCGCTCTCTCTCTCGCTCTCTCTCTCAGCACTCAGACAGCCCCCTCCCTCTCTCAGCTCCTCAGTCAGCAGACTCCTCTCTCTCTCCTCTCTCTCTCTCTCTCTCTCTCTCTCTCTCTCTCTTCTCTCTCTCTCTCTCTCTCTCTCTCGCTCTCCTCAGTCAGACAGCTGCCTCTCTCCTCTCTCCTCAGTCTGGATAGCAGCCTGCTCTCTCTCTCTCTCTCCTCAGCCAGACATGCTGTCTCCTCTCTCTCTCTCAGTCAGACAGCAGTCTCCTCTCTCTCTCCTCAGTCAGACAGCAGTCTCCTCTCTCTCTCCTCCGTCAGATAGCAGTCTCCCTCCTCTCTCTCCTCAGTCCTGACAGCAGCCTCCTCTCTCTCCTCAGTCAGACAGCAGTATCCTCTCTCTCTCTCTCCTCAGTCAGGCAGTCTCTTCTCTCTCAGTCAGACAGCAGTCTCCTCTCTCTCTCTCTCTCAGTCAGGCATAGTCTCCTCTCTCTCTCTCTCCTCCCAGTCAGACAGCTGCCTCCTCTCTCTCTCTCTCTCTCTCTCTATCTATTCGCATGACAGCTGCTCTCTCTCTCCTCAGTCAGACAGCAGCCTCCTCTATCTCTCTCCTCAGTCAGACAGCAGCCTCCTCTCCCTCTCTCCCTAGCTCCCGCATCCCGACAGCATCCTCCTCTCCTCTCTCTCTCTCCTCTCTCTCGCTCTCTCTCTCGCTCTCTCTCTCTCTCTCAGCCAGACAGCACCTCCCTCTCTCTCTCTCCTCAGTCAGACAGCAGACTCCCTCTCTCTCTCTCTCTCTCTCTCTCTCCTCTGTCAGATAGCTTCTCCTCTCTCTCCTCAGTCAGACAGCAGCCTCCTCTCTCTCTCTCTCTCCGCCAGGACAGCATCCTCTCTCTCTCTCTCCTCAGTCAGACAGCAGTCTCCCCTCTCTCTCTCAGTCAGGACAGCAGTCCTCTCTGCTCTCCCTCCCTCAAGTCAGACAGCAGTCTCTCTCCTCTCTCTTCTCAGTCAGACAGCAGCCTACTCCTCTTCTCTCCTCACCGTCAGACAGAGCGTCTTCTCTCTCTCCTCATGACGACAGCAGTCTCCTCTCTCTCTCCTCAGTCGGACAGCATCCTCCCTCTACTCCCCGTCAGACAGCAGCCTCTCTCTCTCACTCCTCAGTCAGACAGCAGTCTCTCTCTCTCTCCTCAGTCAGGCCAGAGTGTCTCTCTCTCCTCAGTCAGACCAGTGTCTTCTCTCTCTCCTCAGTCAGACCTAGGAGACTCCCCTCACTCTCCTCAGTCAGTCTCCCTCTCTCTCTCTTCAGTCAGAGACAGCTGCCTCCTCTCTCTCTCTCCTCAGTCAGACAGCATCCTCCCTATCTCTCTGCTCTCTCTCCTCAGTCAGACAGCAGCCTCCTCTCTCTCTCTCCTCAGTCAGACAGCAGTCTCCTCCTCCTCTCCTCAGTCAGACAGCAGTCTCCTCTCTCTCTCTCCTCAGTCAGACAGCAAGTCTCCTCTCTCTCTCTCCTCAGTCAGGCAGCAGACTCTCTCCTCTCTCTCTCTCTCTCTCTCTCTCTCTCAGTCAGACAGCAGTCTCCTCTCTCTCTCTCTCAGTCAGACAGCAGTCTCCTCTCTCTCTCTCTCCTCAGTCAGACACAGCCTCCTCTCTCTCTCTCTCTCTCTCTCTTCTCTCTCTCTCTCTCTCTCTCCTCTCAGTCAGACAGCAGTCTCTCTCTCTCTCCTCAGTCAGACCAGAGTCCCTTCTCTCTCTCCCTCAGTCAGACAGCAGCCTCCCTCTCTCTCTCCTCAGTCAGACAGCAGTCTCTTTTCTCTCTCCTAGTCAGACCAGCATCCTCCCTCTCTCTCTCTCCTCAGTCAGACAGCAGCCTCCCTCTCTCTCTCTCCTCAGTCAGACCTGAGTCTCCTCTCGCTCTCCTCAGTCAGACAGCAGTCTCCTCTCTCCTCGTGGACAGCAGTCTCCTCTCTCTCTCCTCAGTCAGACAGCAGTCTTCTCTCTCTCCTCCAGTCAGACAGCTGTCTCGCTCTCTCTCTCTCTCTCTCTCTCTCTCTCTTTCTCTCCCTCTCTGTCTCCTCTCTCAGTCAGACAGCAGTCTCTCTCTCTCTCTCCTCAGTCAGGCAGCAGTCTCTTCTCTCTCTCCTCAGTCAGAAGCAAGTCTCCGCTCTCTCTCTCCTAGTCAGGCCGGCAGTCTCCTCTCTCTCTCTCTCCCTCAGTCAGACAGCTTCTCCTCCTCGCTCTCTCTCTCTCTCTCTCCTCAGTCAGACAGCAGCCTCCTTTCTCTCCTCAGTCAGACAGCAGCCTCCTCTCTCTCTCTCCTCAGTCAGATAGCAGCCTCTCTCCCCTCTCTCTCAGTCAGACAGCAGCCTCCTCTCTCTCTCTCTTCTCAGTCAGACCCAGCAGCCTCCTCTCTCTCTCTCTCTCTCTCTCTCTCTCTCTCTCTCTCTCTCTCGCTCTCCTACTCGCTCTCTCCTCAGTCAGATAGCACCTCCTCTCTCTCTCCTCAGTCAGGAAGCAGACTCCTCTCTCTCTCTCTCTCTCTCAGTCAGAGAGCTGCCTCCCTCTCTCTCTCCTCAGTCAGAGCAGCAGCCTCCTCTCTCTCTCTCTCTGCTAGACAGCATCCTCCTCTCTCTCTCTCCTCAGTGCAGACAGCAGTCTCCTCTCTGCCTCTCTTCTCTCAGTCAGACAGCAGTCTCCTTTCTCTCTCAAGTCAGACAGCAGTCTCCTCCTATATCTCCTCAGTCAGACAGAAGTCTCTCTCTCTCTCTCTCTCTCTCTCTCTCTCTCTCTCTCTCTCTCTCTCTCTCTTCTCTCTCCTCTCTCTCTCTCTCTCTCTCTCAGTCAGACAGCATGCTCTCTCTCTCTCTCTCTCTCTCTCTCTCTCTCTCTCTCTCTCGCTCTCTCTCTCGCTCTCTCTCTCAGTCAGACAGCACCTCCTCTCTCTCTCTCAGTCAAGACAGCAGACTCCTCTCTCTCTCTCTCTCTCAGTCAGAGAGCTGCCCTCCTCTCTCTCTCTCAGTCAGACAGCAGCCTCCTCTCTCTCTCTCCTCAGTCA
>NW_025533866.1:0-50000 GCF_020615455.1 Coregonus clupeaformis
GAGAGAGAGAGAGAGAGAGGAGTTGTCCAGACAGTGTCCACACTCTCGATCTGACCACCACACCAAGCTTATTATAGTTTTGTGTTTTTATAATAGTTCCTTCTTTTCGAGGGAGAGGAGACATTACCTGGAGAGAGAAGAGAGAGGCAAAGAGAGAGAGAGAGAGGGGTAACATTACCTGGAGAGAGAAGAGAGAGAAGAGAGAGAGAGAGAGAGAGAGAGAGAGAGAGAGAGAGAGAGCGAGAGAGAGAGGTAACATTACCTGGAGAGAGAAGAGAGAGGCAAAGAGAGAGAGAGGGAGCACCAGACCAAGTTTATTATAGTTTGGTGTTTTTTATATTAGTTCCTTCTATTCGTATTTCGATATTTATTTGAAATTCAGTTTAGTTTCAAACTTGATTTACTCGTTTCTATTCAGTTTTAGTTTGACAAAAACATTTTCTATTTTTGTTTTTAAATGATTTAGTTTCAGTTTCATTGTGAGGGACAGGAAGTAGCCATGTTGGAGGCTAAGAGCCATTTATGTTTTGTCTGTCACCAAGACAACACAGTACAGAGGAAAGGCAGAAACTGCTGCTCCAATAGAAATCCCCGATCACACTTGTAGTCGATGTCATGACAACGGTGGCTGGCTAAGCCAACGCAGAAACACGTCATCTGGTCTAATGGTCGTCTCGCACCGAACTGTGCATGTGCAGGCCTTCAAAATCAAAAGCACTCCTTCGATATAAAGTTGTTTTTGACAAAAATGAAAACGTATCAGTTTGTCACTTTCACGAGGCTGTAGTAACGACGTGTTCAACTACTAGAAGACATTGGCTCTAATCTGTGCTGTGCCTTTACATTTTGAGAAGATTAACAACTAATGAAGAACCTTTCACTTCTCTCATAGACTTCTCAAACCCGGCCTAGTCTGTTTGGTCTCTTTTCTCGATGTTGCGACTCTCGGGGTTAGGAAACTCTGTGCCTACAGTGTATTTGGAAAGTATTCAGACCCCCTTGACTTTTTCAACATTTTGTTACGTTACAGCCTTATTATAAAATTTATTAAATAAATAAAAATCCTCATCAATCTACACACAATACCCCATAATGACAAAGTGAAAAGTTTTTTTTTTTTGTGCAAATTTATTCAAAATAAAAAACAGAAATATTTAGACCTTTTGCTATGAGACTAGACATTGAGCTCAGGTGCATCCTGTTTCGATTGATCATTCTTGAGATGTTTCTATAACTTGATTGGAGTCCACCTGTGGTAAATTCAGTTGATTGGACATGATTTGGAAAGGCACACACCTGTGTAGATAAGGTCCCAACAGTTGACAGTGCATATCAGAGCAAAAACCAAGCCATGAGGTCGAAGGAATTGTCCGTAGAGCTCCGAGACAGGATTGTGTCGAGGCACAGATCTGGGGAAGGGCACCAAAACATTTCTGAAGCATTGAAGGTCCCCAAGAACACAGTGGCCTCCATCATTCTTAAATGGAAGAAGTTTGGAAACACCCAGACTCTTCCTAGAGCTGGCGGTCCGGCCAAACTGAGTAATCGGGGAGAAGGGCCTTGGTCAGGGAGGCCACTTCTTGCCACTGGGGGGCAGTAATACATAAGGTAATGCATCAGGCGATAGGTCAGGTCAGGTTTAAATTATACATTGGTTAATGGACCAATAACAAACCTCTCTACCAATGGAGAGCAATAGTAATAGTGTAAATAATGGATAATCTGATAGAGCAGCCACTATAGTACCTGGTCAATATAATGGATAATCTGATAGAGCAGCCACTATAGTACCTGGTCAATATAATGGATAATCTGAGAGCAGCCACTATAGTACCTGGTCAATATAATGGATAATCTGATAGAGCAGCCACTATAGTACCTGGTCAATATAATGGATAATCTGATAGAGCAGCCACTATAGTACCTGGCTCAATATAATGGATAATCTGAGAGCAGCCACTATAGTACCTGGTCAATATAATGGATAATCTGATAGAGCAGCCACTATAGTACCTGGTCAATATAATGGATAATCTGGAGCAGCCACTATAGTACCTGGTCAATATAATGGATAATCTGATAGAGCAGCCACTATAGTACCTGGTCAATATAATGGATAATCTGATAGAGCAGCCACTATAGTACCTGGACAATATAATGGATATCTGAGAGCAGCCACTATAGTACCTGGTCAATATAATGGATAATCTGATAGAGCAGCCACTATAGTACCTGGTCAATATAATGGATAATCTGATGAGCTGCCAATATAGTACCTGGTCAATATAATGGATAATCTGAGAGCAGCCACTATAGTACCTGGCCAATATAATGGATAATCTGATAGAGCAGCCACTATAGTACCTGGTCAATATAATGGATAATCTGAGAGCAGCCACTATAGTACCTGGCCAATATAATGGATAATCTGATAGAGCAGCCACTATAGTACCTGGTCAATATAATGGATAATCTGATAGAGCAGCCACTATAGTACCTGGCCAATATAATGGATAATCTGATAGAGCAGCCACTATAGTACCTGGCCAATATAATGGATAATCTGATAGAGCAGCCACTATAGTACCTGGCCAATATAATGGATAATCTGATAGAGCAGCCACTATAGTACCTGGCCAATATAATGGATAATCTGAGAGCAGCCACTATAGTACCTGGCCAATATAATGGATAATCTGATAGAGCAGCCACTATAGTACCTGGTCAATATAATGGATAATCTGATAGAGCAGCCAATATAGTACCTGGTCAATATAATGGATAATCTGAGAGCAGCCACTATAGTACCTGGCCAATATAATGGATAATCTGATAGAGCAGCCACTATAGTACCTGGTCAATATAATGGATAATCTGATAGAGCAGCCACTATAGTACCTGGCCAATATAATGGATAATCTGATAGAGCAGCCACTATAGTACCTAGTCAATATAATGGATAATCTGATAGAGCAGCCACTATAGTACCTGGCCAATATAATGGATAATCTGATAGAGCAGCCACTACAGTACCTGGTCAATATAATGGATAATCTGATAGAGCAGCCACTATAGTACCTGGCCAATATAATGGATAATCTGATAGAGCAGCCACTATAGTACCTGGCCAAATATAATGGATAATCTGATAGAGCAGCCACTATAGTACCTGGCCAATATAATGGATAATCTGATAGAGCAGCCACTATAGTACCTGGTCAATATAATGGATAATCTGATAGAGCAGCCACTATAGTATCTGGCCAATATAATGGATAATCTGATAGAGCAGCCACTATAGTACCTGGCCAATATAATGGATAATCTGATATAGCAGCCACTATAGTACCTGGCCAATATAATGGATAATCTGATAGAGCAGCCACTATAGTACCTGGTCAATATAATGGATAATCTGATAGAGCAGCCACTATAGTAACTGGCCAATATAATGGATAATCTGAGAGCAGCCACTATAGTACCTGGCCAATATAATGGATAATCTGAGAGCAGCCACTATAGTACCTGGCCAATATAATGGATAATCTGAGAGCAGCCACTATAGTACCTGGCCAATACAATGGATAATCTGATAGAGCAGCCACTATAGTACCTGGTCAATATAATGGATAATCTGAGAGCAGCCACTATAGTACCTGGTTAATATAATGGATAATCTGATAGAGCAGCCACTATAGTACCTGGTCAATATAATGGATAATCTGATAGAGCAGCCACTATAGTACCTGGTCAATATAATGGATAATCTGAGAGCAGCCACTATAGTACCTGGCCAATATAATGGATAATCTGATAGAGCAGCCACTATAGTACCTGGCCAATATAAGGACAACGTGGCAGGTTAGGATAGTTAAACGTTAGCAGGTTAGGAGGAGAACTATCACAGCAGGTTAGGAGGAGAACTAACACAGCAGGTTAGGATAACTAACACAGCAGGTTAGGAGGAGAACTAACACAGCAGGTTAGGAGGAGAACTAACACAGCAGGTTAGGAGGCAAACTAACACAGCAGGTTAGGAGGCAAACTAACACAGCAGGTTAGGAGAACTAACACAGCAGGTTAGGAGAACTAACACAGCAGGTTAGGAGAACTAACACAGCAGGTTAGGAGAACTAACACAGCAGGTTAGGAGAACTAACACAGCAGGTTAGGAGCATGAACACAGCAGGTTAGGAGAACTAACACAGCAGTTTAGGAGAATGAACACAGCAGGTTAGGAGAACTAACACAGCAAGTTAGGAGGAGAACTAACACAGCAAGTTAGGAGGAGAACTAACACAGCAAGTTAGGAGGAGAACTAACACAGCAGGTTAGGAGAACTAACACAGCAGGTTAGGAGAACTAACACAGCAGGTTAGGAGAATGAACACAGCAGGTTAGGAGAACTAACACAGCAAGTTAGGAGGAGAACTAACACAGCAAGTTAGGAGGAGAACTAACACAGCAAGTTAGGAGGAGAACTAACACAGCAAGTTAGGAGGAGAACTAACACAGCAGGTTAGGAGAACTAACACAGCAGGTTAGGAGAACTAACACAGCAGGTTAGGAGAACTAACACAGCAGGTTAGGAGAACTAACACAGCAGGTTAGGAGGAGAACTAACACAGCAGGTTAGGAGGAGAACTAACACAGCAAGTTAGGAGGAGAACTAACACAGCAAGTTAGGAGGAGAACTAACACAGCAGGTTAGGAGGAGAACTAACACAGCAGGTTAGGAGAAGTAACACAGCAGGTTAGGAGAACTAACACAGCAGGTTAGAAGAACTAACACAGCAGGTTAGGAGAACTAACACAGCAGGATAGGAGAACTAACACAGCAGGTTAGGAGAAGTAACACAGCAGGTTAGGAGAACTATCACAGCAGATTAGGAGAACTAACACAGCAGGTTAGGAGGAGAACTAACACAGCAAGTTAGGAGGAGAACTAACACAGCAGGTTAGGAGGAGAACTAACACAGCAGGTTAGGAGGAGAACTAACACAGCAGGTTAGGAGAACTAACACAGCAGGTTAGGAGAACTAACACAGCAGGTTAGGAGAACTAACACAGCAGGTTAGGAGAACTAACACAGCAAGTTAGGAGGAGAACTAACACAGCAGGTTAGGAGAACTAACACAGCAGGTTAGGAGGAGAACTAACACAGCAAGTTAGGAGGAGAACTAACACAGCAGGTTAGGAGGAGAACTAACACAGCAGGTTAGGAGAACTAACACAGCAGGTTAGGAGAAGTAACACAGCAGGGTAGGAGAACTAACACAGCAGGTTAGAAGAACTAACACAGCAGGTTAGGAGAACTAACACAGCAGGTTAGGAGAAGTAACACAGCAGGTTAGGAGAACTATCACAGCAGGTTAGGAGAACTAATACAGCAGGTTAGGAGGAGAACTAACACAGCAGGTTAGGAGGAGAACTAACACAGCATGTTAGGAGGAGAACTAACACAGCAGGTTAGGAGGAGAACTAACACAGCAGGTTAGGAGAACTAACACAGCAGGTTAGGAGAACTAACACAGCAGGTTAGGAGAACTAACACAGCAGGTTAGGAGAAGTAACACAACAGGTTAGGAGAACTAACACAGCAGGTTAGAAGAACTAACACAGCAGGTTAGGATGATAACTATCACAGCAGGTTAGGAGAACTAACACAGCAGGTTAGGAGAACTAACACAGCAGGTTATGATAACTATTACAGCAGGTTAGGAGAACTAACACAGCAAGTTAGGAGGAGAACTAACACAGCAGGTTAGGAGAAGTAACACAGCAGGTTAGGAGGAGAACTAACACAGCAGGTTAGGAGGAGAACTAACACAGCATGTTAGGAGGAGAACTAACACAGCAGGTTAGGAGGAGAACTAACACAGCAGGTTAGGAGAACTAACACAGCAGGTTAGGAGAACTAACACAGCAGGTTAGGAGAAGTAACACAACAGGTTAGGAGAACTAACACAGCAGGTTAGAAGAACTAACACAGCAGGTTAGGATGATAACTATCACAGCAGGTTAGGAGAACTAACACAGCAGGTTAGGAGAACCAACACAGCAGGTTATGATAACTATTACAGCAGGTTAGGAGAACTAACACAGCAAGTTAGGGGAGGAGAACTAACACAGCAGGTTAGGAGAAGTAACACAGCAGGTTAGGAGACTGAGGTTAAGGTTAGGAAAAGGGTTAGGCTTAGCTAAAATGCTACATTTGTCAACAACTGTTGTCCCCAACGCAACCACTAGACAGAGCTGCAGGCCTACTCCATCTAGCCACAACGGTGGAAATGTAAACAAACCATCGGAGTTGTGCCTGTTGCCATAGAAATAGAGGACTCATCAGGGATATAACCAGTTTTAGCATGGACATTGCGCTTGAGGCCTTCCACCATTTTAAAGTAGTCAACTGGATGGGGATTCCTGTGAGTTGGGAGCAATCAGCCAATGAAGAAGAAGAAAATGTACTACTTTAAAATGGAGAAAGCCTGAATGGCTCTGCCCATGCTGTCCCAGATGCTATAATGGCACAGATACAAAGATGAGTCCCTTTATCTCTATGGCCTGTTGTTCACACACATATCTGCCCTCTCATTGGCTAGATGGTCCCATCGAAAATGTATGCATAATCTTTAAGATGGAAAATGGTTGAAAAATGTATCTATGCCTTCTGATTTCCCTAAAACACAGACTCTTAGCTTTCATTTGATACCCAATTTGATATTCTCCTATGAACACATGGTGCTCATGGGTCCTTTTACATGGAAATTACCTCATGCAGAAAAATGTCCAATGATGGAAAAGTTTGTTTGTCTGGCAAGTGCATTTGATAGTGCCGTTAGTGAACACCGTACCAAACCGTAGCAAAATGTTTCAACAACAAGACTTTCTATTGGACAAATTCTGGTAGGTCCCTAGTGGTGGGATGGGCAACTTTGATGGGGGTGGGTGCCACAAAAAAAAACAGAACTCATCATGGGGTGCCGCAGTGTCTCTGCGTACCCACATCCATAATAGTTTTCATGTTCATTTCCTGCAATTCTAACATTTCGCCATGAGGGCGGAGAGAATATTTCGCAATTTTCTAACTAATTTCCTGCAATTCTACACATTTCGCCATGAGGGGCGGGAGAGAATATTTCGCAATTTTCTAACTCATTTCATGCAATTCCTACACATTTTGCCAAAGGGTGGAGGCAAATGTTTGCCGTTTTTAATATGATAACTGACGATCAATGGTCCCCACCCGCGGTCTGTAATTCAGTAACCTACCAATCTAAAAACAAATGTAGCTGACATGGGCTAATTGAGTGACTGCTGAGGCCAGTGGCGGCTGGCCGATAGAGGGGCGCTAGGGCGCCGCCCCCTTAAATAAAATTATAAAAAAAAAATAATAATAATAATAATAATAATAATAAAAACATCAGTATGTCAATATTTGTGTGTTTGAAATATGGAATGCACACAGTAATATGTGTAAGATATGATAGAAAATCATATTCGCAACCTTTCCTCTGCCTGTCAAACGCCTCGTCAGCTCTGGGCGATACAGAAAGTGCCCCGAGGAGGCGGGTCTACGTAGCAGTTAAGCCAATTGCTAATTTAAGATATGAATGTATGACATAAAATGTAGCTAATCAGCGATTTTAATTCGAATCCAAGGAGGGCGATTATTTTATCGCCTCAAGCTCGCCCTGATAAAATAAGGACCGGGCTCCAGTGGCGCCATTTTTACTAGACGACAATGGCGTAACGCAAACGTTACTCCTCCAAGACCCAACCCTAACTCGGTGAAATCTCTCCTCCAAGATCCGTTTGAGAGGAGAACTTTGTCAGAGAAAGTTCGGGTGAAAGAGCTGGGCCCAGATCAACCTGACCTCTCAATCAGACAGCAGGCTAGCGAGAAAGGGAAGCAGTATATGCGCCGGCTTCTCCCGTAGCTGGTACACCAGGAAGGCTTGGCTAGCTGGGTGCACTGATGCTAATGCTTTATTTTGCTTTCCGTGCTTGCTTTTTAAAACGACGGGTCAGATTCAGCATGGACAGGTACCGGAGTGAGGGGATAAGTGAAGCACCTGTCAGAGAAGGTAAAGAAACATGAGAACACCAGGGCACACATGGACAACTCTGTAAAGCTAGCTGTATTAGGAAGGGTGAACATTGCTACGCAGCTGGATGACGGCCACAGGATTGCGGTGAGGAAACACAATGAGGAGGTGGATAAAAACAGGCACATTCTATCCAAAATTATCGATTGTGTGAAGTTCTGTGGGGCTTTTGAGTTGGCCTTAGCGTGGGCACGAGGAGACTGACTCTTCGGACAACCCGGCATTTTCCGGGGCTTAGTGGATTTTGTTGCCTCCCCCGACAGTGTGCTGGAGGAGCACCTGAAGACAGCTACCGTTTTAAGGGCACGTCAAAGACGATACAGAACGAGCTGTTGGACTGTATGTTGTCAGTGCTTAAGGATTACATCCTGGAGGAAGTAAAGAGTGCTGATTTTATCGCCATTCAAGCTGACGGACGACTGACGTTTCCACCCACTGCCAGTTGGTGCTTGTGATACGCTACATCGATGCTAAAAGTAACGTCCAAGAGCGTTTTCGAAGTTCATTTTGATCGAGAACGCAACCGCCGACACCATCAGCTACAGCGCTGCTGAGAGGCTCAGCACCATACTCTCACATGGACAAAAGGCCAAACTTATTGCCCAGGCTTACGACGGAGCAAGTGTGATGAGGGGAGCCACCGGCGGAGTGCAGCGTAAAATAGTGGATGTGTCGAAAATGCGCACTACGTCCACTGCTATGCACATCAGCTGAACCTCATCATGCAGCAGGCTACTTCACGCATCCCCAGGATCGGCACTTTCTTTTCCGACCTTGCAGGATTTTCTGCTTTCTTCTCCAGGTCTCCCAAGCGAACCACCGTGCTTGACGAAGTGGTTGCGCATAGACTCCCCAGAGCCTCTACAACACGGTGGAACTTCCACAGTCGCGCTGTAAACACTGTGTACGAGTACAGGGATGACCTCCCTAACGTGTTTCCAGACCATCAGAGACTCTGGGAACTTTGATGCCCCGACTGTCAGAGAGGCGGGGGGGCTTTGTGAGGATGCTCAAGACGAGGCTTTCTGTTTTTCCTGGCACTGTTCCACAAGATCATGCCAAATGTGGACATGCTTTTCAGCCAGCTGCAGAAGAGGAACATCGACCCTGTCTTCATTAAAGCACTTGTCCAGAGGTTCACAGAAAGCATGCTAACAATCAGGTAAATAACTATATTTACTATTGGCTGATAAAGATGCTGTTAGAAAGATGAATAGTTCACTTACAACAGTTTAAAAGCCTAAATGTGTCTGGTCATCAAAGTGAGTGATTATCATAGAGCCGTCACAATTATATTTGTTTTAGTATTTTAAAAGGAAAGAGAAGACATTTACATTACATTTTAGTCATTTAGCAGACGCTCTTATCCAGAGCGACTTACAGTTAAGAGTGCATAAATTTTTTCATACTGGCCCCCCGTGGGAAACGAACCCACAACCCTGGCGTTGCAAGCGCCATGCTCTACCAACTGAGCTACACGGGACCACATTAGTTTTGGCAAGATCTGAAAAAAGAAGTTGGTGGAGTGCAACCCTCAAACATTGAAGAATTACAGCAGTTTGCTGCTGAAGAATGGGCCAAATTGCCAGCAGAAAGGTGCAGCAAGCTCATTGATGTCTACAATAAGCATATGTTGGCAGCTATCTTGGCCAAAAGCTGTGCAACCAAGTACTAGCTCCAGGGTGCCAATAATTTAGTCCATGACATTTGTCTATATTTTCTAAATTACAATTGTAAACTTAAGTTTACAGAAATATAATTAAAGGTGTGGAGACCCATTTTTTCCTCTCAAATTTCAACTGATTTTAGAAGAAATAGGGAATTATTTAAAGAAAAGCCCAAGGGTGCCAATATATTTGGACACAACTGTATGCCTTCAGTCTAATTGGAATGTATGGCAGTAGAGTTGTTTGTATTTCTCCCTAACCAAAATGGCTGCCATTAGGATACCATTCAGGATTTTTTTTCACCTGTGTTACCACGACAATCACGCCAAATGAGCATTGCATTTGTGTGCTCCTTCAGTGTGAATGCGCGAAATTTGATATGGGTCACATGTAAAACTGATACATAATTGATACAGATATACGGTATGTTGCCTATATATTACTATATACCGGTATTGATGCACAGACCAGTTTGGGTTTTTACTTTACCTTCTATAACGGTATTTCAATGTTTGGTTTGTTAAATGTGGTAATGCCACTCCGCCATGTGTAACGTCCGTTTTTCTAGTTTACTCCGCCAATTTGGGTCGTCTCTCTCCTCTCTCTGCCCAAGTACCACCCCGTCACTCAAGGAGCGCAGTTGTTGTTACTCGACCACGAGAACAAGTGTTTGTCCAAAAGACACAATCAGACGTTGATAATAATGCAGGAAAGTACTACACAGTTTGTAATAATTATTCAGGTGTCCACCAGGTCAATTTCTAGAAGAGGCCTAGTTGTTATTGAAGATTAACTTTTATTGCTAAGTGCACAGCAGAACAAAAATTATGTTGCATCCCTCTCACAAATGTAATAGAAAAAGGCTTTAAAACGTAATAACATCAGTTAATTATGTACATCACAGGTTAAAAGCAGTTACTAGACATAGTTTGTGTGTATATACACACTATCTGTCTGTCTGTCTGTCTGTCTGTCTATATATATATATATAAGTCACTGGTTGTGTGTTGAGGGGGGAATTACAGTGAGCTAAGAAGTCTGATTGCAAGTTATCAAATTAAACTTTATTTTTGGACCCAGGGCCTCAATTCCCTCTTTGTGTGGGGACAGCGCATCTGACGAGCAGCAACAGCCCATCAAGCGACGGAGGATGCTGGGACCAGGAGAACAACAGAGGTTGGCTATAGAGGTAAGTTGTGATGTAATTTGTCAGTGTTTCCCCATAGAACTTTTTTCAGGCCTGGTAGTATGTAGCCAAAACCCTGAACAATCAGCACCTTGGTAATCATATACTTGAGTTGGACATAGGCATGTGTCAGTCAGGATCACTTGCATCAAAATAGCTTAATTGCAAATTAAAGCTGATGATGTATCTTTTACAGGTATGTGATACCATCCTGAGTCATGCCAAAGAGAGGTTCTCCTTCACCCAGCACCTCATCAGCGCAACACTATTGCACGGAGAGTTGTTCCCACAACACAGTGTGAAGTTCCCCGATACAGCGCTTGAAACAACCGTGGAGGCGTACTCCCATGTTGAACAAGGCCAAGCTCAAAACCGAACTGTCCCTCATCTATGAGAACAGTGAGTTCAAGGCTTGTAGTGGTGCAGTGCCCTGTACCAGTTCTTCATGGAGAACAACCTTCAGAGCACTTTCACAGAGACTGCCAGCCTCCTCAAGATCCTCATCACCACACCCATGACAACTGCTGAGTCAGAAAGGTGCTTCTCTACACTGAAAAGGATCAAGACCTTCCTGAGAAACAGCATGACACAGGATCGCCTGAACGCTCTGGCCATGCTCTCCATGGAGAAGAAACTTGTCAGGGACATTCCTGACTTTAATCAAAGGGTCATTGAGAGGTTTGCCACTCAGAAGGACAGACGGGCAAAATTCCTGTACAAATAAGATGACAGACACACACACACAGAGCAGCTCTGGCTGCATGTTTCTTTGTATATAGTTGACCTTAGCATAAAAATCCAGTTATATATGGTACTCTAGAAAGTCTTAATAGTGTCTTTGCTAATATTAATGTATATATGTTGTTTTGTATCAATTAATTGTTGCAGTTCTGGAGCACATTAACAATTAGTCACATTTAGTATGATCATAAAATACTGTATGCTATTCTTCCAGTCAAAGGTTTGAGTTCATCCACTTGATATCCATTTCTATATTATACATCCTTTTATACAGTGTAAGATTTCCTATAAACTTTATAATAATTTCATGTTATTGTCCACTTTCCACTCTGTTCTGACAGCATGCCTGTTGCGTTGCCTGTTTACTACCAATGGTAAAAAGTTCACTTTAAATGCAAATGAAAGGCTTGGGTTTGTGTAATATGTTTTTTGTGTAAGAATGCCTCAACTTTTTAATATTGGCATTAAATAATTACTGAATGTTTCACTGAGCACTGCTGTCCTGCAGTTTGTGTTAAAATATATCGCGATGGTTACAGGGAAAAAAAAGTATGGCACAGCCCCACCGAGAATATTTTTCACCAGCCGCCACTGGCTGAGGCACAACCACATTTCGAAATTGCACCTCGTGTGTTCTATTATTCTAACGGTCAACAGCAAGTTGAGACCCAGACTGAGTTCCAAAACAACGTCTTTTATTATTGGTCCGCGGGACTACAAAAGGTGGGTCGCGGCCCGCCAGTTGCCCATCCCTGGTTTAGTGAATACACCCATGCAGCGCTTGAGTTCCCTTGAGGTGCGATCAGTTTATCTCGCCCGGGGCACCGGGGTTTTGCATTCAGAGAAAAGGTGTGCTGCCGATTCAACCTGTGGTTAACAATGCGCGTACGTGAGCCGGTAAATGTCTCCCGAGTGGCGCAGTGGTCTAAGGCACTGCATCGCAGTGCTAGCTGTGCCACTAGAGATCCTGGTTCGAATCCAGGCTCTGTCGTAGCCGGCCGTGACCGGGAGACCCATGGGGCGGCGCACAATTGGCCCAGCGTCGTCCAGGGTAGGGGAGGGAATGGCCGCCAGGGATGTAGCTCAGTTGGTAGAGCATGGCGTTTGCAACGCCAGGGTTGTGGGTTCGATTCCCAAGGGGGCCAGTATGAAAAAAATAAACTGTAAGTCGCTCTGGATAAGAGCCTCTGCTAAATGACTAAAAATGTAAATGTAAATTATATCGAGCGCACCTGCGCCAAACGGACCACCGCCTTTCTGATCCATCACCAGAAAGCTTTAAACTTAAAATTTGATTTAGCCCTACATTTAAATAGTTTCTATGCACATTGTTGCACGTCACTTTTACTTGACGAGACATACTATTTTATTTAGTGGACAGCTTTACATAATTCCGATGCACGTCTTCTTTCAGTAAGTGAAAGTGCGCAGTTTCCACAGTCTTTCACGCGGATAATTATCACAATAATGTGCTGTCAATCGCCAATAACAATAATACCCATAATCACAGCCCTGTAGCCTATCACATCACATTCGATCTTATTGATTAGGCTGATCACTAACACCAATGTTAATTAGCCAAAATTATCATTCACGGAAGCTGAAATCAATATTGTAATAACTTGGCGGATGTCTTACCCCCCTAAATCATCTCTCTCTTTATGATAGCATAACTTCTCAATAAATAATAGAGTCTACATTAAATTGTACAAGAACGCCACAAACCTCTTAAACATGTTTCCTCGACGACAACGTCCTCTACTTCCTTATACATGTATTTCCTATTTCAACTAGTGATGGGTCGTTCGCGAAAGAACGGCTCTTTGTGAACGGATCTTTTTTGGCGAACATCGGGAATCGAATTGCATCGGTGAAAGAGCCGTTAATTTGTTCTCCCTGATTTACATGCAGCCAGGAGGTGCTTTTTGAGCTCAAAACAACGATCACCCGCAGATAAGTTACACAATAATTATCTAAAGAGGGTGAATCCTTACTGCAGAAACAGTAAATAGTGGGGAGAGCGCGTCATTCTGCTCCAGGCTTATGTTTGTAGTGCGTTAAAAATAAACTTTATTTTTTAAGCAGGTGATCTAATAATTTATCCAGGTAAAAATGTATTTGAACGCGCATTTCACTATCTGACGTAATGGTAGTCTACCGTTTGACCTTTATATTGTAGATTTGCAATTAAGCGTTTTAAATGAAGAGCCGTTTGGGAGCCAAATGATGGCTCTCTTATGTGAACGGAGTCAAATGAACCGGCTCACCAAAAATACTCATAGGTTTATAGCCTATTATATATTGATATTTAGGTCATGTAAAGTCTCCATACACTTAAGGCAAGTATCCAGCCGATACGTTCATATTCTATCTATAGTAAAAGTCGATTTATATTTTGTATTTCATGATTTAATGAAATTAGGGAGTGGTCGAAATGCACGCAATTGTTCACAATGGGGGAGGGTCATGATCTTTCGCTTGGTCTCAATCACATGATCCATGGCCTCTACTGTAGGCCTAAGGCTATAGGAAGAGAATGCTCGGAGAAGAACAGCACCAAGTTCCATTTCTAAGAAAATGTACTTCCTTTTCCGAGTTTTTGCACTGCTGCTGGGATGGTGTATACAGTGTTACACAGTGCAATGGATAGGTTATCCCAATCATGAGCCCTGTCCTACCCTGCTCTTGCTGATGTAAACCCTGGTGTGCTTCCTAATCAATGGATGTGCTGTGTACCGTGGGACTTCAGGAGGCGAGTCAAAGGCTTCTAAAGGAAAAATACATTTTAAAAAAGGTTTTAAAAAAAATGCAATATCTGTGTGCGCGGACTAGTCTTACTTACTTCCTGTTCAGTTTGAGAGGGAGTACGTGAACATGAGAAGGAAGACAGGAGGTAAGCTCGCTACTGATGTAATTGATATGAATAAAAACAATATGTTTTGTTGCCCCATAATGAAGCTATTTATCAGAGTTATTGACCTCTCTTTACCATTTATATAAATACTACTGGTCTATGTATTAAAATCCTGTAATATTCTTCTATATGCAGACTATACGGTTATGCGCCGACTGTTGACCAAGCTATGTTAGAGCTGCAATCTGATTTAGTTACATTACAGGAAGCCCTTGTTGATTTAAAACTCGTACTTATTGCGGGCAAAACTAAATATGTTGTTCTCTTATTCACTGAATAAACTGTCTCCGATGGGCTACATATTCACTCATTGGGTGGCTCTGTTATGGAGCGCGTTCCCGCTTATAAATATCTGGGCATTTGGGTTGATAAAGATCTAACGTTTAAAAAACATACTGATGAGCTAGTTAAAAAGCTAAGATTTTAAAGTGGGCTTCTTTTTTATTAACAGCAGGAAGCAGATGGTGCTGTCAATTTTCCTTCCAGTTCTTGACCACGGTGACTCCATTTATTTACCAGAATGCAGCAGCCACTACTCTCAGACAGTCTGTTATCCTCATCACATGACCATGCTCATGAGGCATTTATAAGTTAGATTCTGGGTTTTGATGGGGTATGACAGTTGAACTGAGCTCATGAGGCATTTATAAGTTAGATTCTGGGTTCTGATGGGGTATGACAGTTGAACTGAGCTCATGAGGCATTTATAAGTTAGATTCTGGGTTCTGATGGGGTATGACAGTTGAACTGAGCTCATGAGGCATTTATAAGTTAGATTCTGGGTTCTGATGGGGTATGACAGTTGAACTGAGCTCATGAGGCATTTATAAGTTAGATTCTGGGTTCTGATGGGGTATGACAGTTGAACTGAGCTCATGAGGCATTTATAAGTTAGATTCTGGGTTCTGATGGTGTACGACAGTTGAACTGAGCTCATGAGGCATTTATAAGTTAGATTCTGGGTTCTGATGGTGTACGACAGTTGAACTGAGCTCATGAGGCATTTATAAGTTAGATTCTGGGTTCTGATGGGGTATGACAGTTGAACTGAGCTCATGAGGCATTTATAAGTTAGATTCTGGGTTCTGATGGGGTATGACAGTTGAACTGAGCTCATGAGGCATTTATAAGTTAGATTCTGGGTTCTGATGGTGTACGACAGTTGAACTGAGCTCATGAGGCATTTATAAGTTAGATTCTGGGTTCTGATGGGGTATGACAGTTGAACTGAGCTCATGAGGCATTTATAAGTTAGATTCTGGGTTCTGATGGGGTATGACAGTTGAACTGAGCTCATGAGGCATTTATAAGTTAGATTCTGGGTTCTGATGGGGTATGACAGTTGAACTGAGCTCATGAGGCATTTATAAGTTAGATTCTGGGTTCTGATGGGGTATGACAGTTGAACTGAGCTCATGAGGCATTTATAAGTTAGATTCTGGGTTCTGATGGGGTATGACAGTTGAACTGAGCTCATGAGGCATTTATAAGTTAGATTCTGGGTTCTGATGGGGTATGACAGTTGAACTGAGCTCATGAGGCATTTATAAGTTAGATTATGGGCTCTGATGGGGTATGACAGTTGAACTGAGCTCATGAGGCATTTATAAGTTAGATTCTGGGTTCTGATGGGGTATGACAGTTGAACTGAGCTCATGAGGCATTTATAAGTTAGATTCTGGGTTCTGATGGGGTATGACAGTTGAACTGAGCTCATGAGGCATTTATAAGTTAGATTCTGGGTTCTGATGGGGTATGACAGTTGAACTGAGCTCATGAGGCATTTAAAAGTTAGATTCTTCAAGAATCAATGGGTACACACTGTAATTAAATTAATCTATAAGTCAAAAAATTGATTTAGCAACTGCCGATTTACAGTGAGGGAAAAAAGTATTTGATCCCCTGCTGATTTTGTACTTTTGCCCACTGACAAAGAAATTATCAGTCTATAATTTTAATGGGAGGTTTATTTGAACAGTGAGAGACAGAATAACAACAAAAAAATTCAGAAAAACGCATTTCTAAAATGTTATAAATTAATGTGCATTTTAATGAGGGATATAAAGTATTTAACCCCCTCTCAATCAGAAAGATTTCTGGCTCCCAGGTGTCTTTTATACAGGTAAAGAGCTAAGATTAGGAGCACACTCTTAAAGGGAGTGCTCCTAATCTCAGCTTGTTACCTGTATAAAAGACACCTGTCCACAGAAGCAATAGATCAATCAGATTCCAAACTCTTCACCATGGCCAAGAACAAAGAGCTCTCCAAGGATGTCAGGGACAAGATTGTAGACTTACATAAGGCCGGAAGGGCTACAAGACCATCGCCAAGCAGCTTGGTGAGAAGGTGACAACAGTTGGTGCGATTATTCGCAAATGGAAGAAACACAAAATAACTGTCAATCTCCCTCGGCCTGGGGCTCCATGCAAGATCTCACCTCGTGTAGTTGCAATGATCATGAGAACGGTGAGGAATCAGCCCAGAACTACACGGGAGGATCTTGTCAATGATCTCAAGGCAGCTGGGACCATAGTCACCAAGAAAACAATTGGTAACACACTACGCCGTGAAGGACTGAAATCCTGCAGCGCCTGCAAGGTCCCCCTGCTCAAGAAAGCACATATACAGAGCCGTCTGAAGTTTGCCAATGAACATCTGAATGATTCAGAGGAGAACTGGGTGAAAGTGTTGTGGTCAGATGAGACCAAAATCGAGCTCTTTGGCATCAACTCAACTCGCTGTGTTTGGAGGAGGAGGAATGATGCCTATGACCCCAAGAACACCATCCCCACCGTCAAACATGGAGGTGGAAACATTATGCTTTGGGGGTGTTTTTCTGCTAAGGTGACAGGACAACTTCACCGCATCAAAGGGACGATGGACAGGGCCATGTACCGTCAAATCTTGGGTGAGAACCTCCTTCCCTCAGCCAGGGCATTGAAAATGGGTCGTGGATGGGTATTCCAGCATGACAATGACCCAAAACACATGGCCAAGGCAACAAAGGAGTGGCTCAAGAAGAAGCACATTAAGGCCCTGGAGTGGCCTAGCCAGTCTCCAGATCTTAATCCCATAGAAAATCCGTGGAGGGAGCTGAAGGTTCGAGTTGCCAAACGTCAGCCTCAAAACCTTAATGACTTGGAGAAGATCTGCAAAGAGGATTGGAACAAAATCCCTCCTTAGATGTGTGCAAACCTGGTGGCCAACTACAAGAAACGTCTGACCTCTGTGATTGCCAACAAGGGTTTTGCCACCAAGTACTAAGTCATGTTTTGCAGAGGGGTCAAATACTTATTTCCCTCATTAAAATGCAAATCAATTAATAACATTTTTGACATGCGTTTTTCTGGATTTTTGTTTTGTTATTCTGTCTCTCACTGTTCAAATAAACCTACCATTAAAATTATAGACTGATCATGTCTTTGTCAGTGGGCAAACGTACAAAATCAGCAGGGGATCAAATACTTTTTTCCCCTCACTGTATGTACATGGTTTGAGTCAATTTCATTTTAATTCCAGTCAATTCAGAAAGTAAACCAAATTCCAATGCCAAATTGTCTTAATTGAAAAGCATTGAGGAGAATTGGAATTAGAATTTCAGTCTACTTCCTGAATTGACTGACATTTTAATGGAATTGACCCCAACCCTGACTATGTATTGGTTTACCAACCTTTCTCAATATATTTTTCAATTATGAATTCTCACACACAGGGGCCATTCTGAGGCAGAACCATTCTGTGTCAGTTTTGAGCCACAGCACTTGTCAGTTGCACTGCAGAGACTGGGTTAAGATGTCAACAAACCTGTCTTGGGGTTGATGAACATGGCAGGTGGCATGTTGAGACAGTCAACCTGTCTCTTAAAGTCGTCCAGTTCAGCAGTGGTGAGCTCCCTTCACTTACCTGGAACATTAAGTCATAATAGTGAATACACATGACTTCATTTAGTGAATTACATGACTCATTTCTTTATTTTATTCAGTTCAATCCAATTCAATTAAACTGAATCCAATCCATTCAATTCAATTCAACAGAGTCCAATCAATTCAATTCCAATCCATTCAATATGATTCAATTCGGTTGTTACTGGAGATTTCCAGAGAGGTGTAGGTGTGTCCATGGATGGTGGTTGTAGTCTGGGTCAGATAACAGTCTGGACAGGTAGACAGGAAGATGGTGGTGGAAGAGACAACGAACACTGTGAAGACAGACAGACAGGCAGGCAGGCAGGCAGGCAGGCAGGTCTAAAGTAGTGCACTATAAAGGGAATAGGGTTCCATTTGGGACAACATGTTCTACTAACTCCAGCTTAGCATGTGGTCTTCCAGAGTCAGGGGGAGGTTGTTACTACAACATCTGGAGCCCTGTCTAAAGAGAGGAGGAGGAGGAGGAGGAGGAGGGGGAGGAGGAGGAGGAGGAGGAGGAGGAGGAGTCTGAGCAGGGGGAGGAGTCTGAGCAGGGGGAGGAGTCTGAGAAGGAGCACCGTGAGCAGGAGGAGGAGTCTGAGCAGGAGGAGGAGTTTTAGCAGGAAGAGGAGGAGGCTGAGGAGGAGGAGGAGTCTGATGAGGAGGAGTCTGATCAGGAGGAGGAGGAGGAGTCTGAGGAGGAGGAGGACTACAAGAGGTTAGTTCAATACCTGCTGGCGTCCAGAAAGAAAACAAATATTATTTCGGTAAGGTCTGGCAAACACACGTCCAAAACACACACGTATGTAAATACCAACACAGCGTGTATCCGCAAAATCATCACACACAGGCAAGTCGATTAGTATTTAGTGTAAATGGAGAATATGATGGACAAGCTTATTCATAACAATAAAAAGGTTGATAACAAGATGTAATCATTTGCCGTTAGAGATAAAATATATTTCGTTTCTTTGCATTTTAAAATAATTACAAATAGACATCTATTTCCTAGGCTATTATTTATTTCGTTTCCATGATCATTGCATAATAAATTCCTCACCTTTTCTGTGATGGTTTCATACTCACGTGGTAGCATATAGACCTACAACAAGGTTACCGTTCCAACCATCTCTCGTTTAATTGGACCCACTTCACAGCAGTAAATAGATCAGCTATTTCAAGTATTTTGCTCTATGCAAAATACCAGCGGTCTCATTTATAAACGTTGCCTACACACAAAATATGCCACAAAACATGTGTCGTATCGGGTGAATGGTGGCAATTATTGCTGATGAACAAAGGAGTCCGCTCATACTGAACTTTGATCATAAGGTTTATTCAGATCACAAGCTTCAGCATAAGTGACAGATGTCATGACATCCGGAGAGCGACGCCTCAGATTGAAATGGCCGCTCTAACTTCTTCTTCGTTTAGCCCCTACTTATAAACAATGCAAAAAGATGGGTGGCTCCCTCTTCTGGCCAATCACCAGTCTCCCCTGTCTACAACACACTTCCTGTCTGTTGTATGTGACGTTACACTAAAACATTCCCTCTTGATACTAAAATTAACATTATTTCAGTTCCACTTAAAACCATTTAACAAAGGCATAATCCTAATACACGACATTTCCCCCCTTCGAGACAAACTAAAAGTCTCGAAAACAAACAGAATAGGATTATGACAAGTAACAATTTATCTTATTGAGTATCTTTAACATTAAACCAAAAACATTCTCCTCTATAGTGTATATACCTTTCTATGAAATATGAATAACTGTTTATGAAGTGTGAATACATTACTATGAAATATGAACAAATCTTTATGGAGTGTAAGAGCGAAAAACTGTCTGGCAACCTTCGTTCCAAATCCATCCATCAATCAAGACAGTAAAATTCTCTCACGGTCCCTCTGCCCCAGGCAACCACCTCGGTACTCCAGATAAACTCATAAACAATGTAAATGCATTTGAAACTATGATGCAATTAAATACACATGTAAGCCCCTGCAAACAAAATCCTATCCTAAAAATGTCCACTCTAAGGCTGGTCAACCCATTGGACCCTACAGTGGACCTCTCCCTGCCTAGACTCCCTGTCCCTAAGCATTCACGAAATAAACAAAAACATCTAAGATCCTCACATGTATTCAATAACATCAAATATCCTTCTACAAAAATTAATACCTAAGAATATGACACAATTATGTATTACACATGTCTATATTTCATTGCAGACACTGGAATGTAGTCCACTACACTTCATCTCCCCGTAGTCTCGACTTCCAATGGACTGTTGATGATGGAATCGGAATCTTTCCACCCCTCCTTGTTTTATCTCCTCCAGTCATTGTCCTTTCATATTGTCCTTGTTTGAGTATTTCAATCTCCACATGTCCCCCAAATGCTTCTGGAAGAAAAGGAAAGACCAAACAGTATCTTTTGCAAAACAACACTTTCAAATTAAACATCAATATCAACTAAGAATATAAAAATGATATATAAATGATGCATGAATCAATATAAATGATAGAATAATGAACTAGGATAATTATTCATTCATACACTTCCCCCCTTCGATTCATAAAATCATACCAAAATCACCCCAATATTGATTTTTTCTTTTTTGAAAAATGATCAAATAATCAAAAATGATATTTATCCATTCAGTTCCACTTGTCCATCTTCATCCAGATCAGGAACAGTCAACACCGGCATCTGAGTGTTGTCTCCAGGCATCACTCTCCAACCTATCTCAATATCATAGCTTTCTCAAAGGTCAGTAACAATTTACAAACATCACACACAGTGCTATCAAAGCTGCCATTAAATGTAACCCATCACTGCCCCTACTGGCCTACCTGATCTTGCAACCAAGTCTTCGCTGACTTCCAGCTCCTTCAGATATACCAAATGCATCCCTTATATTCTTCAATGCATATATAACCCTAGTGATAATATCTGAACTATCTGGACTCAAAGTATAACTAACATTATCAATAGGATCTTCCCAAATGTTACACCATACCATGGAAAAAGTCCCCCCTTCTCCCTTAGATTTATCCTTCAATGATAGGCTTGAAGACTATGACATGTCTCCAAGTCTCTTTCATCCTATTTCCAACCCTAGATTTATCTGTGTCCGGTGGTACCCCTCTTTTAATGGTAGAAACCTCATATGGAAGCTTCACCGTTGACATGTAGCAACATCCTGTCCATCCATAGGGTAAGAATATATATTTCATCACCACAAACCCTCCAAATATCTCTAAAATTCCCAATAGTCACATTGTCAGGCAAAAGCTAATCTTTTAACCATCAAAGTCTTGCTCTTCTTACTAACTGGAACATAAAAATTACATTATATTTGTCATTACTACCCTTAAGGTCATGCATACCCAAAGTTATCAAATAACCATCACAATCTGATATTCCCATAAACATACCCCTTACCTCATATGTTTTATTAGAACCAAACAACTTTTAGCCCTCAATGGTTTCACCTCAAATGCTTCAGGGCTCGCTGTTACCTGATTTTTCTTCCCATCTAACAAATGCACACAAGTTAATTCACTTAACCCAATAACACCTAACCCTAGACTTAAACAAATGTTTTGACAACGACATTATTTTATCGGTTACTGATTGTTGCTGATACCACAGTCATGACAAAGCATAAGATTGACACATACTTGATAGAGGTCGAGCGACCGTCTCTAAAATGTTTGTCTGGAATTCTCAACAGACATGGACCCTCAAGATTCCTCACTGATATTACAGAATGAGCTGCTATCTCTAATTTTCACAACAGAAGAATCAAACCCATCCATTTAGTTTCTCTCTTCCCTAACGAGCGGTACTGATCAGATACCTCTCCTTGTCTGTCATTAAAATCAAAGACCTCATCCTGTACCTCCATGATGAATCTATATTCTCTCTACTACTATCTGTTCTCCTATTTTAACCCTATTCGTACTATCATTGACAGCACTCTCCATCCGTAACATAAACCCCTGAGTCCTTCTTGCTACCCCCTTCAATTTCAGAAAAGTTGTTGTCGGTGTCATACTTCCTACATTTGCTATTGCCATCGTATCATAAATCCCTTCCAAAGTTACCATTAAAGTAGTTGATTTAGTTGATGTATTAACACTCTTAACTACTTCTAGTGCGAAAGCTACCGATATCCTATGTGTATTATTTACTGTTGGAGTGGCTACTGTAATAATATACTTCCTGAACTCCTTCGGTGACTGTGGAAACTTCAACAGACTTCAAATCTTCCATCATAAGCGTTACTTTATGAATTACATAGTCTTTTAACCAATAATTCTTAACCGGAACAAATTTTAATGCTTGCACTAGATAAGTATACTTCTTCTCCATAATTATCTCTCCATGTGAGAGGAACGTCCCCATCCTAACCTCAAAAACAGTATTTTCCTCTAAAATTGGTGCTGGAGCTATTGGTTCCCTTATAATCAAATGCGATATATTTATGGCTTTAATAACTATCAATGTTAAAAGAGTTAAATGGCTTCCCCCTGTTGTTTTAATAGACTGAAGTGTTAATGTCCTTAGTTACTTCATCCATTTTCCCCAAAGATTTGAACTCTTTGCTTGTACTTCCATCTATCACCACTAGTGTCACTTTTTCCCAACTCTCAGTCCTACCTCTCAAACTTTTGATTATAAAAATACACCTATAATTACCTTGATCTTCCTACTCTAAAATGTCCTTCACCACTGTTCTCTCTCTTACTACTAACTTTGAAACTTAGCTTACTGTCTTAGAATTCCTTCAACCTAGTTCTCCTAACTTTTTAATCTAATCTTTCTCCTAACCTTTAAAAACCTTTTCCACTGATTTATTCACAAAATCCCTTTACCACCAATTTTTAGAATATGTGATTGGGAAAGTCCCCACCTGCTTCTGACTTCTTTACACACAGACTTGGCAAATGACTAAACACCTTTTAGCCTAGCCTGAAATCTCTTGGTGTAAGAATGTAACCCAGAATAACAGTCACCCCTTTTAACTTTATTTTTCAGACAGATTGTCTAATAGGCAGTCTAATAGATTATCATCCTTCCTATGATATTATATTTTTAAGCCAATATGATTCCCAAAAACCCTACTTTTTAACATCTTCTACCAGACATCCGTTTAGTGTACATCTTATTGTACAATTCAATTTAAACAATGCATCTCTTCCCAACACTGCAATAACAGTATCTTCTAATATTAGTATGTCTATTTTAATTTCTCCTTGATTTTTATAGCATAGCTCAATTGGTTCCCTAAGAGTAATTAACTGTTTTACTACCTCAAATCCCTATCCTAATTAGTTAATTTTACATAGTGAGATGTTTAACCTCTTTAGGCTCAACACAGATAAGTTTTTCCCCTATTCACCTCTCATAGTCCTCTGTTTTTACTTCAATTGTTAGATATTTTCTCTTCTTCTCTAATCGATGCTATCAGCTGACACCCCCCTTCGTATCTTCTAGGCACTCTAGAATCTTTAGGGTTCACCTGGAGAACAGGTGATCTTGACTTGCTCCTTTATCTTCCTTAAAAATGTTCTCTGTTGTTTCCTCCTGGCGCATTGCACTCACAGGTAAAGTGACCAATCTGTCCATAATTATAACAGTCTTCTGAAAGTTGCTGGAAGTGTAGCTGAAATCTTCCTCCTCCTTCTAAGCCTTCTCGTCCTCTTCCTCTCCAATTCTGTGTCTGTCCAGAAACTGGCTGTGGATATGGAACACCTGGTACCCCCCTTGGCTGGTACAATTGCATTTGATATTGTTCAGTTGAAGCTGTAGCAGTGATTGTTGATTTGGTTCACTCTGATTCTTCATAACCAAAGCTTCTCTTCTCCTTCTTCTTCTTCAATTCTTGGGATCCTTTTCTCAGCAGTTTCTCCTCTTCTGTATCTTCAGCTGTGTTACTTCTTCTAAACTATTTGCTTTATCCAGGCATGATAAACATCGGTCTATATCTCTATTTCTTCTTTGCTAGTCATTGTAGGATAACCTCCTTTTGAATACACAGCACCTTTAGTCCCCTCTTTATCGCTGTCTTCATCTGAACTCGAATCTCTTGTATCCTTCTTCTTTCCTCTCTTGCCAACTTCCTTCTGATCACAGAGTCATATCCACCCATGACCTCTTCTCAATCACTCTCATCTTCATCATCCTCGTCTTCTTTAACCTCACTCTTCTCTTCCAGACATCTCATTTTCTTCCTTCTGGAGTTTTGGATTCATCTTTATCGTCGTTTCTGCTTGTCCTCTATCTATTATTCATCTTCATCTCTGATGCAACAATCACCCTCCTGGATGATCACCGGAAGCTGAGGATAAACATCCCTAAGCTCTACTTCCTTCTCGTAAGGTGGGTGTCTTTTTGCTGAATCCGTATGTGAGAAAGGTGTACTAACTTCTGCCATTAGTTTTCCTATCGCCTTTCCTTCCTTTAGCATTTTCTCTATACCTCTGTTTATCTTATCGCTGGACTCTTTTATCAGTTTTTGTTTGAGAATGAAGGGCAACTTTTGTTTCATTTGCTGGATAACCTAGCAATACTTTAGTTAAAGGATTACCATTTTGTATTATATCAACCGGTGTAATGACTTTTTATAGCCTTGATGTCGTTTTTCCCCATTGTAACAACCCTTTTATATTCCTTTATCGTGAATTATTTTATTTTAGACTATATAGCCTATGGCTTCCCCCCTTTAATTATTAATATAACCTCTTTTTTTTTTCAAAATCAAATCAACTAAAATATGAATATTAAAAAATTCAATTAAATGTTTTATTCAAAAACCATTTCTAATTAAAAAAAAATCAATTAAAAAATCAATTAAAAATTATGAATAATTTAAAACCAATTTTTTATTTCTATATCCTAACTTACCCATTTATCAATTAGTGGCTATCTTACCACAACCCATCAAATGCAAGTAGTCAACTTCAGACTACAATACCCATAAACAAAGCCTGTAACCCCTTGCTCTATAACCCCTTGCTCTATAAGCACCTAATTATCTTAAATTTACAGAATAATGTCAGTCCTTGATTCCCAACACAACTCCAATCAACCACCGTGATGCACATAGCCTCCAAAATGCAATTTTTTATGAATCAGTTTGCCAAGCCTATGTGAAATTGTCATAACATCAAAGAAGATTTTGTAACCAGACCAGTCTCAAACCCTTTTTGACTTGATCCTCTGTCGCGTCACGTGACGCTACGTCAGCACCCCTTCTCTTTCTCTTCCTCTCGTATCGTCCTATTGCGCCTCTCATATGACAAAAGAACAGAGACACAGGAAAATATTTTAGTAGTTAATGCAATACTGAGTTACTTCAACCATATTCAACATTCCCCCACTCATATTTGCTATAAGACTGAACCCAGGACTAAATAGATCGCTCAAAACATTTTTATTTTATTTTAATCCGTCATTTAATTTAATTCATTATACTCCGTCAACATATATTTAATTTATAAATTCACTACATCTCAACAAATAGTTTCATGTTCGAATAACAGTCACTTTAACGATTTAGAAGATTCGTGTCCAACTTCCCCTTATCTGTGGCTATTTTTCCCCCTGCAGGGTAACCCCACAGACCTATGACCCTTACCCACAATGCCGTGTTTGTAGTTTTAGCAAATAACCGCATGTCGTAGTTTTAGCGCCGTAAAATCAAGCGCATGCGCACATCCATTTAACCCCATGATTGCCACACCATAGAACGCCAGCGTTCTACCTCAGTTCTCTATTTTACACTTATAGTCAGACAATTACACATAACAGAACTCACATTTGCGTAGAACTCTGAATTCCACCCACATACAAACAAGTTTAAGAGGCTTTAATCCATCGCAATGGCCCTCTAAGGACACGTTAGCATGTAGCACGCAACACAATTAGCATTAGCCGCTATGTACCATGTAGCATGAAACCCAATCTAGCATTTAGCATTAACATTAGCCTTAGCCTTTAGCTAACTGTGGCCTACCACACCCTAAGTAACCCTGCACTGCCCTTATTCCTTTTACATATTTCTCTACCATTTTGTGCTACCGTGGACTTAATGACAATTCACCGAGAAATCACACCCATGCAAACCCCCTGTCGGACGAAAGTCGAGCATTAATCACAATCAGATACATTTCATTAATCCGAGTTTTTCTTTAAAAAACACACCGACTTGTACATTCTATCGTACAAACGGATTTGTCGGCCCATTATCTAAAATGGCCCCCCTGGGGGTCTTTAATCGGTACAGTGCCCTAATGAATGCGCATATCTGTTTTAACTGTACACTGCCAATACTTAATTCCTACCGTTTCATGCTCTAAAATTCCAATTATCTGCCGTTTACGAATGGAATACAGTGGGGGAAAAAAGTATTTAGTCAGCCACCAATTGTGCAAGTTCTCCCACTTAAAAAGATGAGAGAGGCCTGTCATTTTCATCATAGGTACACGTCAACTATGACAGACAAATTGAGGGAAAAAAATCCAGAAAATAACATTGTAGGATTTTTTATGAATTTATTTGCAAATTATGGTGGAAAATAAGTATTTGGTCACCTACAAACAAGCAAGATTTCTGTCTCTCACAGACCTGTAACTTCTTCTTTAAGAGGCTCCTCTGTCCTCCACTCGTTACTTGTATTAATGGCACCTGTTTGAACTTGTTATCAGTATAAAAGACACCTGTCCACAACCTCAAACAGTCACACTCCAAACTCCACTATGGCCAAGACCAAAGAGCTGTCAAAGGACACCAGAAACAAAATTGTAGACCTGCACCAGGCTGGGAAGACTGAATCTGCAATAGGTAAGCAGCTTGGTTTGAAGAAATCAACCGTGGGAGCAATTATTAGGAAATGGAAGACATACAAGACCACTGAAAATCTCCCTCGATCTGGGGCTCCACGCAAGATCTCACCCCGTGGGGTCAAAATGATCACAAGAACGGTGAGCAAAAATCCCAGAACCACATGGGGGACCTAGTGAATGACCTGCAGAGAGCTGGGACCAAAGTAACAAAGCCTACCATCAGTAACACACTACGCCGCCAGGGACTCAAATCCTGCAGTGGAAGACGTGTCCCCCTGCTTAAGCCAGTACATGTCCAGGCCCGTCTGAAGTTTGCTAGAGTGCATTTGGATGATCCAGAAGAGGATTGGGAGAATGTCATATGGTCAGATGAAACCAAAATATAACTTTTTGGTAAAAACTCAACTCGTCGTGTTTGGAGGACAAAGAATGCTGAGTTGCATCCAAAGAACACCATACCTACTGTGAAGCATGGGGGTGGAAACATCATGCTTTGGGGCTGTTTTTCTGCAAAGGGACCAGGACGACTGATCCGTGTAAAGGAAATAATGAATGGGGCCATGTATCCTGAGATTTTGAGTGAAAACCTCCTTCCATCAGCAAGGGCATTGAAGATGAAACGTGGCTGGGTCTTTCAGCATGACAATGATCCCAAACACACCGCCCGGTCAACGAAGGAGTGGCTTCGTAAGAAGCATTTCAAGGTCCTGGAGTGGCCTAGCCAGTCTCCAGATCTCAACCCCATAGAAAATCTTTGGAGGGAGTTGAAAGTCTGTGTTGCCTAGCGACAGCCCCAAAACATCACTGCTCTAGAGGAGATCTGCATGGAGGAATGGGCCAAAATACCAGCAACAGTGTGTGAAAACCTTGTGAAGACTTACAGAAACGTTTGACTTGTGTCATTGCCAACAAAGGGTATATAACAAAGTATTGAGAAACTTTTGTTATTGACCAAATACTTATTTTCCACCATAATTTGCAAATAAATTCATTAAAAATCCTACAATGTGATTTTCTGGAAAAAAAATTCTCATTTTGTCTGTCATAGTTGACGTGTACCTATGATGAAAATTACAGGCCTCTCTCATCTTTTTAAGTGGGAGAACTTGCACAATTGGTGGCTGACTAAATACTTTTTTTCCCCACTGTATATTATAACAGACTCCCAGTCGACCACAATAGCGCACATCAACAACGACCCACGTACTCTTAACTGTACACCTTCAATGCCCTCTCATGAATCAGCGGAATAACCAATGCCCAAATTTTGTGAGTAATCTCACCTTTAAAGCCGGCTTGGGCAGTAGTCAACTCGCGACTCAGAAAGGACACCAAGAACGATGCAATCAGAAATCCCGGACGAGCCCCCATTTGTAGTGTCTGTTGTTGGTGGCTATTGCTGTCAACAAGGAGTCCGCTTAGGCTGCACCGTGTTTTAGAGGCTTTTATTAATATCACACGTTTACAGCATAAGTGACAGATGTCATGACATCCGGAGAGCGACACCTCAGAATGGCCGCTCTGCCCTCTCATTGTCTAGCCCCTACTTATAAACAATGCAAAAAGATGGGCTCCCTCTTCTGGCCAATCACCAGTCTCCCCTGTCTACAACACACTTCCTGTCTGTTGTATGTGGCGTTACACTAAAACATTCCCTCTTGATACTAAAATCAACATTCTTTCAGTTCCACTTAAAAACATTTAACAACGTCATAATCTCAATACACGACACAAGACACTGAATGAAATGAAAAAACACATTGAAAATGGAAGACAAGGAAATAGCAATATGATAAATAATATAACCTCAAATGGCCTTCATATGGTAAGTGAAGAAGATAATTATAATGATAAATACATGTTGAACAAAATGTAAAAAGTCTAACCATTTGAATGTAAGATTAAAGATACAGCACCTACATTACAGGCACATTACCAAGGCCTTGCCCCAAATGCTACCCTATCCCCCAACTATAGTGCTTCATTTCTGGTCTAAAGTAGTGCACTATGTAGGGAATAGGGTGCCATTTTGGGACGGTAACCCAAGTGTACGCTAGCACGTGTTCAGACACACATAACGATACATAAACATTACATGCACGGAGGAGGAGGAGGAGGAGGAGGAGGAGGAGGAGGAGGAGGAGGAGGAGGAGGAGGAGGAGGTCGATCACAACAACAACGCACCATAAAATGTGCTTGGATCAATATATTCAACGTTACCTCTAACATAGAGTGTGGTTTAATAATACACTGCTACTGTCTTTATATGTGATGTAGTACCTCAGTTCAAGGTTAGGAGGATCGGGCTCTTTTCATAGCAACAATCACCACCATCGCTTTAATACACAAAGAGTACTATAGGGAATAGGGTAGCATTTGGGATGACTCTTTACTAAGGGATGCTTGGTTATAATGCTGGAATAAGACCCTTGTGAGTTAAAAGCTACAAAGAGGTGCAAAAATAATCAAATGGTTTGGTTATAATATAAACATCCCTTTTTTTTTCCTCTCTCGAAGAAGAAATAGATAAAATATGATTAAAAAAAAAAGTTATCTTAAAAACTTAGGATAACTAAAAGAAAAAGCTTTTTGGTTAAAGGTGATGTTTCTTGTATTTGTTTTCCCTTTAACATGCTGACAGGAAGGTGATGGAGGAGGTTCTTCCCTTGTTGCTTGTTACCCTAATGCCTGATTCCCACTAGGAGGCCAAACCGAGCCAAGCAGAGTTGTACTAGGCTGGCCTGGTTACACATCCACCATAGCTGCTGGAACCCTGAAGAGCAAAGAAAACACCGGAGCCAGAACGGCCCTATAGTGTGAATGAAGCGTAACTGGTATTCCTGCAAAGTGACAGCTCACGTTTGATACCAATGCTACTGCTGAACTTTAGCACCCACTAGTGGCTCATGGAAGCATGGCCACGTTCTGGTTTAGAATTTGTAGAAATTATACACTGTAGGTTGATAATAATACTATCATCAATTGACTACACTACATTTACAACACCTCACCTTAACAGACTGACTACACTACATTTACAACACCTCACCTTAACAGACTGACTACACTACATTTACAACACCTCACCTTAACAGACTGACTACACTTCATTTACAACACCTCACCTTAACAGACTGACTACACTACATTTACAACACCTCACCTTAACAGACTGACTACACTACATTTACAACACCTCACCTTAACAGACTGACTACACTACATTTACAACACCTCACCTTAACAGAGGTGACTACACTACATTTACAACACCTCACCTTAACAGAGGTGACTACACTACATTTACAACACCTCACCTTAACAGAGGTGACTACACTACATTTACAACACCTCACCTTAACAGACTGACTACACTACATTTACAACACCTCACCTTAACAGACTGACTACACTACATTTACAACACCTCACCTTAACAGACTGACTACACTACATTTACAACGCCTCACCTTAACAGACTGACTACACTACATTTACAACACCTCACCTTAACAGACTGACTACACTACATTTACAACACCTCACCTTAACAGACTGACTACACTACATTTACAACACCTCACCTTAACAGACTGACTACACTACATTTACAACACCTCATCTTAACAGAGGTGACTACAGCAAGTTGATGATGACTTTCGACTCCAGTGCGTTCAAATCAACTGGGAACTCTCCGACTTTCGACTTCAGTGCGGTCAAAACAACTGGGAACTCTCCGACTTTCGACTTCAGTGCGGTCAAATCAACTGGGAACTCTCCAACTTTCGACTTCAGTGCGATCAAAACAACTGGGAACTCTCCGACTTTCGACTTCAGTGCGGTCAAATCAACTGGGAACTCTCCAACTTTCGACTTCAGTGCGATCAAAACAACTGGGAACTCTCAGACTTTCGACTTCAGTGTGGTCAAAACAACTTGGAACTCGGGTTAAAAAAAAAACGTTTCAATGCCCACTGCTGAACGTCACTTTTACTTGGCCGAATTGCGAGACTGACTTTTTTTCAAATAAACTAGTTTACCTGATACACGTCTTTCTCCAGTAATTGAAAGAGCGCAAAGATAATAATCACGATCATGTGCAGTCAATCGCCCATACCCTACCTCATAGCCCTGTAGCCTATAATATAACATTGATTCATATTGACTAGGATAATCAATACGATCCAGCGACAATGTAAGTAAGCCTAAAATGATCTATATTGAACGTTGAAACCAGTATTTGAATAAGTTAACAATACTGCGGATGTCTTACCCCCTAAATCACCTCTCTCTGCGATGGCCTAACTTTTACAAAACACTTTTCTACATCAAATTGTAAAAGAACGCTGCAAACCTCAGAAGCATTTTTCTTCGACCGATAGTGTCCATTTCTTTCTCTATTTCCTTATAAATGTACTTCCTATTTCAACACAGTGGGCGGGTTCACCACGTATAGGTTTATAGTATATATTTATGTCATGTCAAGTCTTCATAAACTTAATGCAAGTATTCAGCCCATAAATTCATATTTTATTTAGTAAAAGTGGATTTTTATTTCAGGATTTGATTTAGTGATGTTTTGCAGGTGTTACCAAGAGAGGGCCCGGTGACAACACCCAGGTTTGGCAGAAGGACGCTAGATGGTCATATCTGTGTGGTAACATGATAGGATGGGTAACCAATGATATACAATGATTCTGCAAACCCCCAAAAATATTTATTATAATGTATAGCATATGAATTTAAAAATGGACTATTTATAATGTGAAGTTACATTGAATTAATCACACTTATCAAAGACACATTCAGACACACAGATCGACCGAAACACACTCACAGAGACACACACACACACATAAATACAGTCCATTCCTTTTAATTTCATTTATTGAAAATGTAATTGACAGTGATACTGCATATCAATCAACATTTATGTGAATGTGCCAGATTTAGCCAGCTAGTTAGTTTTCAACTGTAGTCCATTTTAAATTTTTGTCATTTTAGCAGAAGCTCTTATCCAGAGCGACTTACAGTTAGTGCATACATTATTATTTTTATTTTTCATACTGGCCCCCCGTGGGAATTGAACCCACAACCCTGGCATTGCAAACGCCGTGCTCTACCAACTGAGCTACATCCCTGCCGGCCATTCCCTCCCATACCCTGGACGACGCTGGGCCAATTGTGCACCGCCCCCTGGGTCTCCCGATCGCGGCCGGCTACGACAGAGCCTGGATTCGAACAAGGATCTCTAGTGGCACAGCTAGCACTGCGATGCAGTGCCTTAGACCACTGAGCCACTCGGGAGCCTAGTCCCTGGGCAGGTAGATAAACATTTTAATAAATACTAAATACATGTTTTTGCCCTAGCACCAACACATCTGATTCTACTCATCAAAGGCTTGATGATAATTAGTTCATTAGTTGAATCAAGTGTGTTACTTCTAGGGCAAAATCAACTAATGCGATCCTTAGGGATCCCAGAGGAGAGGTTGGAATACACTGACCTAGAGTAATGTGATCCTTAGGGATCCCAGAGGAGAGGTTGGAATACACTGACCTAGAATAATGAGATACAAATTAACTCATTATTTATTCATTATCTCACCAATTCTACACACACACACACACACACACACACACACACACACACACACACACACACACACACACACACACACACTAAAGCATATACGCAAACACAGACACACACAGAGAGATTAAAACACTACAGGATAATAAACACTATATTTACCTTTTACTAAAAATATCATTAAGGTCTATATTTTCATAGTGACTATGTACATGGTTGGAGTCACTTCCATTTGAATTCCAGTCTAGTCAGAAAGTTAACCAAATTCCAAATCCAAATTGTCTTCATTGAAAAGCATTGAGGAGAATTGGAATTAGAATGTCAGTCTACTTCCTGAATTGACTGGAATTTAAATGAAATTGACCCCAACCCTGACTATGTATTGGTTTACCAACTATTCTCAATATATTTTTCAATAATGAATTCTCATTATTTAAATCAAATGAACTTGTATTGGTCGCATACACATATTTAGCAGATGTTATTGTGGGTGTAGTGAAATGATTGTGTTCCTAGCTCCAACAGTGCAATAGTATGTAACAATACACAACAATACACACGCAGTATACGTGGGGGGTTACATCTACCCTTTTTCTTTCTACCTGTCCCCTGTTCTATATGTCTTGTTTTGTAATATTTGTTTTGTGCCCAGAACTCTGGGTGTTGTTGTTCATGTCTGTTCTCTTATGTTTAGATAAGAACTGTACACGTGTCTTCCATACCTATACACCATTCTTGTGTGTGTTCAATAAAAAATATTTGAACGAAAATCCATGTATCTTTACATTCTAAAATTGTTTTTTTAAAGCAGTTTAACGTTAGAACAGACGATTCACCTTTTCCCTTGACGTTTGTAGGCTAAGCCTGAATACTGAAACGTGACATTTCTTGCGTAGACAATATTTCAATTATAAACATAATACATTATCATAATCATTGCATAATAAATTCCTCACCTTTTCTGGCCATGATGAGTTCATATTCCCGATGTAGCCATACAACAAATTACCATGCGCATTTCTCATTTAATTGGGCCTATCAGAGAGGCTATTATTTAAAGTGTTTGCTCTATGCAGATGACAGGGTGCGCGGCGCTGTTTATAACATACAGCAGAATGGAACAGGTGAACAGACAGATGATCTTTTGTATTGAAGTGTGTAGGCTACCAATAAACTCTAGTTTATTTTTATTTTTTCGAGTAGACAATGTTTCAGAATTTGTGGGCAGTGAAGCATATTTTGTTTCGGGGAAAAAGTGAATGCAAAACATTACTTCATTCCAACGATCTGTTTACAGGTCCACAACTATTTGCAAGTGTTTTTGTCTTTCAGAAACGGTCAGATAGACCGACAGCAAATGTCACTGTAAAATAAAACATTCTGCCAACACCTCCAAATACATTTGAAGTTCGCCATGGATATGTTCTTTAGATATACTGTCTGGGCCTAATTCCAATACTTCCCAACTATACAGCAAATAAGGGCATTATTGTCACCATGAAGGGTGAATGATGGGCGTATTTCACGTGGAGTTATAACGCTCATTGTTACTCATCAAACCACAACTGAGTGAGACAAATAAAACCTTTTGGTTGTATTCAATGTCTGACACTAGCAGTAGGCAATACTCACCAATACGCCATCCATCCTCAACAGCTCCCCCTGTAGGCGGATCGGCAACATTGCTGTTCTGCAGAATGAACAAGTCGTGCTTTCCACCTGAGCACTAAATTCAGTAGCGTGTTTTGCACATAACATCACCTAAACCCCTCTTAACCTGTTGCGCGATGGTGGGATTTGTATGTTACAGTACGTTTTGCTAATGTTTGCATCCAAAACATTGGCTCATCGAGGGATGTGAGATGCCGCTGGCCGATCAGCAAGCTCCGGCTGAAAAGTGCCCGTTGTCAAAAACCCGAGGATGGATAACACTATTTACGTGCACCCGAATGGCATGGGTTTGCCTTTCTAAAGTAGGTCTTAAATCCTCGCAAAGATCCTATAAGATTGGTTTTGGGAAACGATATCTGATGAGCCAATCTGTACTTTCTGCTAAAAAGTCCCACCTGTCTCTAAAAACGTGCTCTCTGTGAAATGCAGCTTTGCCAGATCTTCCAACAGAGCAGATCAGCCATCTCTCATTGGATTTCCATTATCTCAGTCTTTTATAGGATTTACACAATAGTTTCACTTTCACACGTACCTCTAATTTAACAAATGACTGTACTTTATATGGATTATTATCGTTACCAATGCACCGATGTGGTCAAATATATTTAGCCTGTCAAGACATGTTGCATGAATTCACAATGTCAATACAATTAAATAAATAAAATAATGTCATTATTACTCTCACAATAAAACACATTTTCAACATACAGTATATTTTCCCCGTTCTACGCTTGACAAGCAGTTCCCTTATTCCACCACTTGGCACTGATCGTGGTCATGGGGCTGAACACTCTCAAGCTAACATTTATATTGATCAATCTCACAACTATCTAGTAATCATTACTTCAATGCTGTTAACAAATGTCATTGCTATAATATTATTTGTGCTATAATAGCGATTGACTGTATTGCTTTTTGCATATTGTTAAACAACATTCTAAGTCTGCTAACATTTCCTAATAACATTTTACGAATTTCAGTTTTAAAAAAATCACAATCTTTATTGCGGGACTTTTATTTTGAAGGAAAATCGCAGAGGTCACGACCTTATTCTTTCTAGGTCTTGTTTATTCGTACTGGCGGAATGGAGGTGAAGCGAAGTAGCGGCATCATTGATCTATAATAAGAGGTGGACCCTTTCCTCTACTTCATTATAAATATGATTTTATTTAATGAGGTGATGTTTTGCAGTGCTACCAGGAGGGGGCAGTGTGACACAACAACCAGGTTTGGCAGAAGGACTCCAGACCAGTGGTTTCCAACCTGTGGTCCTTGGGGGTGGTGCAGGTGGTCCTCAATTACTTTTAGATTGTAGTATTTTATTATTCAAAAATAATAACAGTTGGGAGTATTAATGGTATTATAATCAATTTTACATTCCTTTTCACAATGCAACTAGTTTATAATAATAGACCTTTACAGGCTTTGTTACATTTACATCTATTGATAGAATTTGACCAGCAATATATTTGATGTGAAAAAAGAACAGCGACTCCGTGAATGGTGGTCCTCAAGAGCTTTGGACGGTGATTTGATGGTCTCCAGAATGGGAAAGTTTGGGAACCGCTGAGCTAGACAGTCACATCTGTGTGGTAACATGATAGGATGGAAAACCAATGATATACAATGATTCTGCAAACCCAAAACAGACTGATTATAATGTATAGTATATGACGTTACATTGAACTAATCACAGTAATCAGAGACCAACTCACACACATTATATACAAAGACACACACAAACACACAAAATACATTCCTAGGTGAAGAAGTGTCTTAGTCCACAGACTAGGAGACAGGCCTCAGCGTCTTCAGATTAGGTGAAGAAGTGTCTTAGTCCACAGACTAGGAGACAGGCCTCAGCGTCTTCAGATTAGGTGTCTTAGTCCACAGACTAGGAGACAGGCCTCAGCGTCTTCAGATTAGGTGAAGAAGTGTCTTAGTCCACAGACTAGGAGACAGGCCTCAGCGTCTTCAGATTAGGTGAAGAAGAGTCTTAGTCCACAGACTAGGAGACAGGCCTCAGCGTCTTCAGATTAGGTGAAGAAGTGTCTTAGTCCACAGACTAGGAGACAGGCCTCAGCGTCTTCAGATTAGGTGAAGAAGTGTCTTAGTCCACAGACTAGGAGACAGGCCTCAGCGTCTTCAGATTAGGTGAAGAAGTGTCTTAGTCCACAGACTAGGAGACAGGCCTCAGCGTCTTCAGATTAGGTGAAGAAGTGTTAGTCCACAGACTAGGAGACAGGCCTCAGCGTCTTCAGATTAGGTTCTATAAGAAAGAGGATGGAGGAGAAGGGAAGAGAGAGATCAGAAAGTATGGAGGAGAAGGGGAGAGAGAGATCAGAAAGTATGGAGGAGAAGGGAAGAGAGATCAGAAAGTATGGAGGAGAAGGGAAGAGAGAGATCAGAAAGTATGGAGAAGAAGGGAAGAGAGAGATCAGAAAGTATGGAGGAGAAGGGAAGAGAGAGATCAGAAAGTATGGAGGAGAAGGGAAGAGAGAGATCAGAAAGTATGGAGGAGAAGGGAAGAGAGAGATCAGAAAGTATGGAGGAGAAGGAGGAGTTCCACCTGAGATAATGATGTGATGATGGTCCTATGATGTAACTACAATAAGATAACAGTCATTTATTACAGACAGAAACACAAAAACATGCTTCCATTCTGGAAAAACAGTTCCTCTTTGATCTATGGTAGCTGTGTTTTTATTTGACCTATATTTTAATCATTACACATATTCAAGGGAGGGAGCAATGAAAACTGTCTTACCTAGATTCACTCAAGTCCTTAACAATATGGTTTTCATGTTCAACGAGAGCTTTGAGACAAGCTCCCGTCACTTCTGGTCCTTTGGGGATGACTGCTTTCAGTAGTTTTCTCATTCGGTCCTGTTCAGTTGTTTCAGCTGTTATTCTGGAGTGCTCTTCTTCACCAATCATGTTCTTTGACCACAGATCATCTGCTATTGGCATTGAGTTTTTGGTTCGCTGAATTAGTTTAGCCCAGTGTTTCTTCAGAAACTCCTCAGCAGGAATGTCAGGGACTGTTAATGCTGAAGGGGGGGTCAATTAAATTAATATGGCTTTAGGGTTAACAGCAGCTGTTTCTACATCTTCCAGTCTCTCCAGTTATCATTCCTCTGATAGTCATTTATTGTATAGAGCCGACTCCAGGGTTGTGGTCAATTCCAATTAAAGTCAGTCAATTTAAAATAGAAAATTGAAATAATAATTATTCCTGTTAGGTTTATTGAGAAGTCATTGAAAATAGATTATTAATGTTTTATCAACAATCTACTCAGAATCCTCTAATGTCAAAGTGGAAATGTCCCCCATACATTCAACATCTGGAAGGTCCCTCAGTCAAGTGTTGCATTTCAAGCACAGATTCAACTATATACAAAGACCAGGGATCTTTTAGAAAGCCTCATAAAGAAGGGCAGTGATTGGTAGATGGGTAACAATAACAAATCAGACATTGAATCTCTCTTTAAGCATGGTCAAGTTAATAATTATCCTGTGGGTGATGTATTAAACCACCCAGACACATCAAAGATACAGTCGTCCTTCTGAACTGAGCTGCAGGACAGGAAGGAAACTGCTTAATGATGTCACCATGAGGCATTGGTGATTTTAAAACAGTTAACGAGTTCAATGTCTGTGATGGGAGAAAACTGAGGATGGATCAACAACATTGTAGTGACTCCACAATAATGACTTAAATGACAGAGTGAACAGAAGAATACAAAATATACAGAATAAAAAAATATTCCAAAACAGAAATACCTTATCGAAATAAGTATTCAGACCCTTTGCTATGAGACTTGAAATTGAGCTCAGGTGCATCCTGTTTCCATTGATCATCCTTGAGATGTTTGAACAACTTGATTGGAGTCCACCTGTGGTAAATTTAATTGATTGGACATGTTTGGGAAGGAACACACCTGTCTATATAAGGTCCCACAGTTGACAGTGCATGTCAGAGCAAAAACCAAGCCATGAGGTCGAAGGAATTGTCCGTAGAGCTCCGAGACAGGATTGTGTCGAGGCCCAGATCTGGGGAAGGGTACCGAAACAGTTCTGCAGCATTGAAGGTATCCAAGAACACAGTGGCCTCTATCATTCTTAAATGGAAGAAGTTTAGACCCACCGAAACTCTTCCTGAGCTGGCCGCCCGGCCAAACTGAGCAATCGGGGGAGAAGGCCTTGGTCAGGGAGGTGACCAAGAACCTGATGGTCACTCTGAAAGAGCTCCAGAGTTCCTCTGTGGAGATGCGAGAACCTTCCAGAAGGACAACCATCTCTGCATCACTCCACCAATCAGGCCTTTATGGTAGAGTGGCCAGACGGAAGCCACTCCTTAGTAAAAGGCACATGACAGCCCGCTTTGAATTTGCCAAAAGGCACCAAAAAGACTCTCAGACCATGAGAAACAAGATTCTCTGGTCTGATGAAACCAAGATTGAACTCTTTGGCCTGAATGCCAAGCGTCACATCTGGAAGAACCCTGGCACCATCCCTACGGTGAAGCATGGTGGTGGCAGCATCATGCTGGGGGGATGTTTTTCAGCGGCAGGGACTGGGAGACTAGTCAGGATCGAGGGAAAGATGAATGGAGCAAAGTACAGAGAGATCCTTGATGAACCTGCTCCAGAGCGCTCAGGACCTCAGACTGGGGCGAAGGTTCACCTTCCAACAGGACAACGACCCTAAGCACACAGACAAGACAACGCAGGAGTGGCTTCGGGACAAGTCTCTGAATGTCCTTGAGTGGCCCAGCCAGAGCCCGGACTTGAACCTGATCGAACATCTCTGGAGAGACCTGAAAATAGCTGTGCAGCAACGCTCCCCATCCAACCTGACAGAGCTTGAGAGGATCTGCAGAGAAGAATGGGAGAAACTCCCCAAATACAGGTGTGCCAAGCTTGTAGCATCATGCCCAAGAAGAATTGATGCTGTAATCGCTGCCAAAGGTGCTTCAACAAAGTACTGAGTAAAGGGTCTGAATACTTATGTAAATGTGATATTTCAGGGTTTTTTTTATATATACATTTGCAACAATGTCTAAAAACCTGTTTTTGCTTTGTCATTATGGGGTATTTTGTGTAGATTGATGAGGGGGAAAAAACGATTTTATCAATTTTATAATAAGGCTGTAACGTAACAAAATGTGGAACAATTCAAGGGGTCTGAATACTTTCTGAATGCACTGTAACTCATGTTTACTTACTTGTTGAATTGGTGGCAGTGATGTATTCATCTGAAAGATAAATAAAATGAGGTTATATCACTCTAAATAGCATCTGTTACAAAAGTACAAAGTTATGATTGACATATGCTCCTACCTTGTGATACCACTTCTTTCCATGCAATCCTCTCATCATCACCGAATAATTCCATCTCAATGTCAACCCCTGTCATTTTCACAACCGCCCTGAAAAAGCTTGGTGTGGAGTCTCTATGTATGAGATGAATCTTCTGGAGAGAGATGGAGAGAGCGAGAGAGAGATTGCTTGCAATGTAAACATATGTTTCCCATGCCAATAAAGCCATGTGAATTGAGAGCCATCGAGCGAGAGAGAGCAATGGATAGAAATGTGACTTAAAATGTCAGATTCATGTTCTTAGTCTACTAAAACTGTACCGGTGGATTGATGTAGGTAGAACAGGGAATGTTCAGTCTGAAGTAACTATTCAGTTTGAAGGCCTGCTCCGGTCTTGAGATGAGAACCCTTGAAGACCCTTGAGACTTTTCCTGTTGTTCCACAGCCTGCGAAACGAGCCATGAAATACACAGCCAGTCAATGTATAGTCTTATTCAAACATTATTCAGAAAACTAGCAACAAACTATTATCTTCATGTTATGAGTGTCAACATAAACCGTACCACTGCTTAGTTAAGGTCACCTCTAAAAGAATGGTACCTCACCTGTATTTGGCTGGGGTTTCTGGGGAACAGGTATAGGCGTGGAATTAGTGTTTGCTTTTTCACTGTCAGATAGAGCATCAGCTCACAGTGGACATCTATGTTCCGCGAAAAGATATAGCTCAGTATAACAGAGATAACTGAGAACTTGGGATGGAGAATCTTAGCATGGAATCTGGTGACCTCATGCACTTCCTCAACAGACACTCCATGTTCCTCTACATGAAAAATCTTCATCTCATTCCTCAGGGAAGGGTTGGTCCCTGAACAACACAATAAAAAGGAGACAGAAAGACAAATATTGTATTATTCAAACAACTAAAACACAAAGAATATGCGGTACCAGATCACAGTAAACTCAAACTCCCAGAATATAATAATAAGCCATTTAGCAGACGCTTTTATCCAAAGCGACTTACAGTCATGCGTGCATACATTTTTGTGTATGGGTGGTCCCGGGGATCGAACCCACTACCTTGGCGTTACAAGCGCCGTGCTCTACCAGCTGAGCTACAGAGGACCATATTAATTTATTCATTCAGGAAGTGAAACTCAGTTACATGGAAATGTCTTTCTGAATACTATGTCTATATGGTTTTACCTAAACAGACAAAGTGTGGCAGATGAACTTCCTCCAGTTCACCTAACTCCATAGTGATGTCCAGCAATGGACCACCTTGTCCGTACTGCATGTCTTTCAGAAGGTGACTGTAGGGATACCAGTTCCTGAAGTGATACTTCAGAATGACATCTCTGTCACACACCCAGCGGAGCCCAGACACTGTGCACTCATAACGCCCTTTGGGTGTCCTGTGCCTGAGGGCAACAACAAGATATGGTAGAGAGGGTCAATCGTCAACTGGAGAGGTTGGATTAGAAGCCTATTCCCAAAGGTAATGGGGAAATACACTAGCAAGTGGAATGAAATGTTAAAAGTAGTTATTTTACCTGAACATTTTCACTCCCTGGACAGTGGAAGTCAAGGGTTCAATCTGAAGCCACTGTGTGGAGTCCTGAACAAGGACAAGCATGTCAGTTATACATATTGGGCCAGTTTCCTGGACACAGATTGAGTCTAGTGCTGGACTTAAAGCATGATCAATGGAAGTTTCAATAGAAAGTTATTTAAGGTCCAAGACTAGGCTTAATCTGTGTCTGGGAAACTGGGCCATTAACCAAAGTAACTAATCTAATGTATTTATTCAATGTTACATGGAATGCTGGTGATTGATCCAATTAAACTGTCTAATGACAAAATATGACAACAGCTAAAATCCTGCATGCCTACAAGCAGAACACAGGACTGTCTATATCCCAGTATGAATGGTTGGTCAGTACACACCTGGCTTTCAGACTGTGTTTATATTACTAAAGCAGAACACAGGACCGTCTATATCCCAGTATGAATGGTTGGTCAGTACACACCTGGCTTTCAGACTGTGTTTATATTACTAAAGCAGAACACAGGACTGTCTATATCCCAGTATGAATGGTTGGTCAGTACACACCTGGCTTTCAGACTGTGTTTATATTACTAAAGCAGAACACAGGACTGTCTATATCCCAGTATGAATGGTTGGTCAGTACACACCTGGCTTTCAGACTGTGCCTGACTCCTGAAGGTATGTAAAAGTGAGAATTGACATTATGACTTACCTCAACATGGTCACAAGTCTCACAGCTCTGAGGAATCCCTGAAGTCAAAAGTAGTTGTTATTTAAAACGGACAATCTCATGTAATAATGAATTAATAAATATTAAACAGACTTGTAATAAAAATGAATGTAAGTGAGCAACAGTCTCATTAGCACACATTAGTGTTATATTAATGAATGTTTGTGGAAGCAGGAAACAACATGGTTCTGGTCCATGTTTTGGAGATGTTGGGGGCCTGATTTCTGGTAGATCCCAGGATGAGAGCTTAACGGTAGAGTCAGCTAAATGATGTTGTACGAGCAGCACCGCAGATATTGTGATGAGCAAGATGCCTGACTTCTCTCTCACACACAGTATCTGCCCAGGTGCACGGGTTCTCTTCACTCTCTTACAGCGTGGTAGCCACGGGACCAAAACAGAGGAGTTTAGCATCGTGCTCCAACGCCCTTAGATGTTGTAGAAATTGACCCACTATGCTGTTTACTTTGTGCATCTACATCATATTGCTGACTCTACCTTTAAGTTTGTTTTGACCAAATAGATCATGATTGTGTTCCTTGCCTGGGACTCAAGAACGCTTTAATCGTATTTTGATGTTAAAACAATGATCAGTTAACACTCACATATCTGGTCTCTGGTGTTCTCAGGTCCAGGCTTGATACAACACTCTCCACCATGGTCTCTGGTGTTGGGAAAGCAGATGGATAGACTGTGATTAAACTAAATACAACTTATAAAGGCTTTATATAGCATACATACAGTCTTCATAAGCAATACAAATGGTGTATAAAGGGTGACAGAACAGCTCCCTATGTAGGGTGCATTGCCTAATGTGACATAACACTATGTCAACTTCCATGAAGTCAATACTGATGGTGACATTACAGGTGACATTGTTTATCTTGATGAAAGCCCCTAGAGACGTGAAGTCACCAGGTATCATTTTAACAGGTTCTGATGCCCTCTTGTGGTTAGAGTGAAACTGACACTACAGTGAGACATAGGAGAGGAAACATCTGTACATCCAACAGAACACATTAAAAACACACCACCACCACTAATCTAACTGTCTGTAGGTCCAACAGAACACATTAAAACACACCACTACTACTAATCTAACTGTCTGTAGGTCCAACAGAACACATTAAAACACACCACTACTACTAATCTAACTGTCTGTAGGTCCAACAGAACACATTAAAACACACCACTGCTACTAATCTAACTGTCTGTAGGTCCAACAGAACACATTAAAACACACCACCACTACTAATCTAACTGTCTGTAGGTCCACCAGAACACATTAAAACAAACCACTACTACTAATCTAATTGTAGGAATGATTCCAGAGGAAAACACATGATAAAACATTGCTATGACTCACCTTTGAATGTGTTGGTCATCTATCTGACACAGGGTCACTGAGGAGGAGGAGGAAACCCCAAACCCAGGATAGAGGGGTTCAGTGAATGTGGTGTGTTCTGTGTAAAGGTGTGTCAGTGTACCAGAGGAGGACACACTATAGAAGGACAAAGTACCAGCTGGCCAGTCCAGATACACTCCAACGCTGTTAGAAACAGGACCAGGGATGGATCTGATGACTCCAGCATGGTAAAAGTGATAACCACTGTCATAGCAGAATAAACACCAGGACTTCCTATTGGCTCCAATCCAACTGTCATCCTCCATCTCTCCCTTCCTCTGCATTCCTTTGTACACCACACCAATATGAGAAATGTCACCATCCTTCTCCACCTCCCAGTAATAACGAGATCCAGATAAGACTTCTCTGCAGAGAACTTGGGGATGATGGTCAAATCTGTCTGGATGGTCTTCATAATGCTGCTTCTCCTCCACCCGTGTCACCTTCCTGTTCCCCTCAGACAGTATCAGGTGTGGGTTTGCTGTATTTGGGTCCAGGTTGATATGACAGGCATCTGTAGACAAAAGGAGAGTTTAATCAAACCACATCTTCATATAAAATGTTGTTTTGTAGGTAGAGAACAAGTATTGATTAGTTACTATATCACTATGGTTCTGAATATGTAGTTAATTAGGATTGAAGAGACTTACATTTCCTCACCCCTGATTTCAGCCTGAACTCTCCACCATGATCCACACTGTAGGAGAAACAGGTTATTGACTGACAAAGACCTAATACAGCAGTCAACATTTAAACCATATTGTTGTGTTCTGGTGCACTATCCAAGTTCATTACTAGAGACATACAGGTATTCTGTCCTACATACTGCATACAGAACAGAGTACAATTCATTACTAGAGACATACAGGTATTCTATCCAACCTACTCCATTCAGAACAGAGTACAATTCATTACTAGAGACATACAGGTATTCTAGCCTACCTACTGCATACAGAACAGAGTACAATTCCAACAGGATATCAGAGATGCAGAAGAAGAGTATTAATGTGGTGATGATGTATGCTGTGTTGGAGTGCTAAGCCTGCTGGGTAAACGTCTCCTGTATTCTACCATCATGTCCTCATGTTACTGAACCTACTACACTACATAGGACACAACCACTGCTCACACTATTAGGACATCTATTCTGACTTACTTCAGCTTCATCAGTTTATCTGTGGGATCCACCAGAGCAGCTGAAAGCAGTCCCCCTGCAGAGTCTCCTGGGTGATTGTAGCTCAGGTCCATCTCTCAAAGGTGGGAGGGGTTTGACCTCAGAGCTGAAGACAGAGCAGCACAGCCCTCCTCTGTGACCAGACAGCCAGACAGCCTACAGAGAGACACAACAGCTGTCTAGGTTGGTGGACTGGTGTCAATCATCTTGTAGGACACTCATACATTTGTCCATTACACAAACATTGTGATGAAACATCAGATGTTCAGAGTATTTGTTTTACTAAGCTCAGTACCGACCTGACTGAAACAGCTGTACATACCCCAGTGTGTGTAGTTTACAGTCTGGATCCTCCAGTCCAGCAGACAGCAGTGTAACTCCTGAGTCCTGCAGGTCATTGTCTCTCAGCTCCAGTTGTTTCAGTTGTGAGTTGGGTGAACTCAGGACTGAGGCCAGATCTGAACAGCAACCCTCTGTCAGACCACACTGACCTAGACTAGAGGACAGAAGAGCACATGATTAACAAATGTCTGAAACATCCACATAATAAGTCATACTGAAGAAAGTTAACTCACACTAGTGTCTGTATGTTGCAGAGTGTACTGGTTAGTCCAACACAGAGCAGCTCCACTCCTCTGTCTCCCAGGTCATTGTATCTGAGGTCCAGTTCTCTCAGGGGGGAGTTTGGTGTCTGCAGAGCTGAAGCCAGAGTCTCACAGGATTCATATGTGAGGTCACAGCGATCCAGTCTGGAGAGAGGAGATCATCTGTTAGATATACAAATCCTTCAGAATAATGATACTGTATACATCAACTCAATAACAGAACTTACAGTGCTCTCTTGCAGGTTTTCACTACCGGCCGCAACCTCTGATAACCTTCCTCTGATGTGGTGTATGTCTTCAGGTCAAACTCCTCCAGCACCTCCTCTGACATCAGTAACAGGTAGGCCAGGGCTGAACATTGGTCAGGTTTTAGTCTTGTTTCTGAAAGAGTTCCTGATCGCAGGGAGGTTTGCATTTCTTCAACTAGAGAGTTGGCACCAAGTTCATTCAGACAGTGGAACAAGTTGATGATCCTTTCTGGTGAGGATTCCCATTTGATGTTGTCTGAAAGGTACCTGACTGTTCTCTCAACTGTTTCCTCATTGCTCTGTGTTGTACTTCCTGTCTGTGTCAGAAGGCCTCGTAACAGATTCTGATTGGACTCCAGTGAGAGACCCAGAAGGAAGCGGAGGAACAGGTCCAGGTGTCCATTCTCACTCTTCAAGGCCTGGTCCACTGCTCTCCTGTGTAAGTCAAACAACTGGATTGACTCCTCCTCTTCATGTAAAATGTAAATGTAATCCTCACTAGTGGTGGAAAAAACATTTTCCTTCTTGTCCAGACATGATTCTAAAGCATGCACTGCTGCTAGAAACTCCTGAATGCTCAGATGCACAAAGCTGTAGACCTTGTCTTGGTACAGCCCAGATTCTTCTTTAAAGATCTCTGTACACAATGCTGAGTACTCTGATGCCTCTGTGACATCAAGGCCACACTCTCTCAGGTCCTCCTCATAGAAGATCAGGTTGCCCTTCTGCAGCTGTTGGAAAGCCAGCTTTGCCAGTTTCAGGATCATCTCTTTGTCTGACTGAGACAGTTCCTTTGGGTTTGTCTCTGTGGCTTTGTTGTACTTCTTGTTCTTCACAATGATTTGGATGAGCGTGAAGTGTGAGTACATCTGGGTCAGAGTTTTGGGGACTTCATCCTTCTCTGCCTCTTTCAGCATCATCTCAAGGACAGTGGCTGATATCCAACAGAAGACTGGCATGTGGCACATGATGTGGAGGCTCCTTGATGTCTTCATGTGTTTGATGATTTCATTGGCCAGATTCTGATCTGTGATTTTCTTCCTGAAGTACTCCTCCTTCTGTGGATCATTGAACCCTCGTACCTCTGTCACCTGGTCAACACACTCAGGTGGGATCTGATTGGCTGCTGCAGGCCGTGAGGTTATCCAGAGGAGAGCAGAGGGAAGCAGATTCCCCTTGATGAGGTTTGTCAGCAGCACGTCCACTGAGGTTGGCTTCGTGACATCACAGCACCTCTCATTGTTTTTGAAGTCTAGAGGAAGTCGACACTCATCCAGACCATCAAAAATGAAAACAGTTTTGGTTTCACCATCTTCAATGTTGTCAATCTCTTTCAGCTCTGAGAAGTAGTGGGAAAGAAGTTGCATCAGACTGTATTGGTCCTTTTTCAGGTTCAGATCACGGAAAGGAAGAGGAAACATGAAATGAACGTCCTGATTTGCTTTTCCCTCTGCCCAGTCAAGGATGACCTTCTGCACAGAGACTGTTTTTCCAATGCCAGCGATTCCTTTTGTCAGCACAGTTCTGATAGGTTTGTCTTGTCCAGCTAAAGGCTTGAAGATGTCATTGCATTTGATTGGTGTCTCTTGTGTGGTTTGTTTCTTGGATGCCATCTCTATCTGTCTCACCTCATGTTCATAATTGACCCCTCCACTTCCACCCTCTGTGATGTAGAGCTCTGTGTAGATGTCCTTTAACAGACTTCCATGGTGTCCAATTCCTTCAGATATGTGTTGATACTTGTGTTTCAGTTTAGCCTTAATGTCTTGTTGGACTGTCAGAAGAGTTTGACCTGTAGGAAAACAATGAGAGTTGGGACTCATAAGTTTGTGTGTGTGTGTGTGTGTGTGTGTGTTAGAGGGGCCTTTGTCCTGTTCTTTGTAATATTGTATGAACCACAGTCTTACTTCTTCTGTCCAGAAGGTTGTGTGTGATCTTTAATGCATCCTCACTGTCCAAACTCTCCACTTCCTTATTGTCATCTGGTAATGGTTCCTGGCTGAAAGCAGGTGGCTGATCACTCTTCATTGATAGCAGGCTGGGGGCAGGTGACTCTGCTCTGGGCTTCTGGACACTGAACATAACAGGGAGGCAGATCACCTCATCAATATCTCATCAATACCTCATCTACATCATTTCAACAAGTGTATAGCTGAACTCATAGAAGTCCTAATGTTTCTTTATAAAGCTACAGTCTGCAATTGGTAAATCAGTGTTGGCCTTTTAAATGAATGATATAGGCCTACATTTGATGTAATTTGTGAACACTTTTCTCTTCATTAGTTTGATATTTTTAAGAGAACTGTATATTTTACAATAAAACTCTTACCTCTTAGAACTGGTGTCTTGAGTCATTTTAGAGGCAGTGGTCCCCTCCTCTCTCTCCCCAGGGAGACTCATTTTAGAGGCAGTGGTCCCCTCCTCTCTCTCCCCAGAGAGACTCATTTTAGAGGCAGTGGTCCCCTCCTCTCTCTCCCCAGAGAGACTCATTTTTGAGTCACAGCTCACTTAGCTACACTAAGAAATAACAGAACAGTCAATATTTCCGAACATTAACAATGACAACACTTTTACTGTCTGTGGTCAAAGTTCAAACAGAGACTTCATGTTGCATTTAAACATGCACAGTCCAATGTGTTATTAATTTGATTTGATTTGACTTGGATCCCCATTAGCTGACTCCATAACAACAGCTAGTCTACCTGGTTGGATCCCCATTAGCTGAGTCCATAACAACAGCTAGTCTACCTGGTTGGATCTCCATTAGCTGAATCCATAACAACAGCTAGTCTACCTGGTTGGATCCCCATTAGCTGAGTCCATAACAACAGCTCGTCTACCTGGTTGGATCCCCATTAGCTGACTCCATAACAACAGCTAGTCTACCTGGTTGGATCCCCATTAGCTGACTCCATAACAACAGCTAGTCTACCTGGTTGGATCCCCATTAGCTGACTCCATAACAACAGCTAGTCTACCTGGTTGGATCCCCATTAGCTGACTCCATAACAACAGCTAGTCTACCTGGTTGGATCCCCATTAGCTGACTCGATAACAACAGCTAGTCTACCTGGTTGGATCCCCATTAGCTGACTCCATAACAACAGCTAGTCTACCTGGTTGGATCCCCATTAGCTGACTCCATAACAACAGCTAGTCTACCTGGTTGGATCCCCATTAGCTGACTCCATAACAACAGCTAGTCTACCTGGTAGGATCCCCATTAGCTGACTCCATAACAACAGCTAGTCTACCTGGTTGGATCCTCATTAGCTGACTCCATAACAACAGCTAGTCTACCTGGTAGGATCCCCATTAGCTGACTCCATAACACCTGGGGTCCACACACAACTAAAAGACATTACAGACATCGACTTTCCAGTTGACATTGAAAGACGGTAGTAGACATTATAAAACATTTACCAAGTAGACATTACAGCCAGTTAAAATAGCTGACAGGTATTTCTTCCTAACCCTTTAAGAGAATACAGCCTACACACCACTGTTTCTTGTTCTGGTTTAGTAGTAGCCTACAAGGTGACACGCATTGCTTTGTTTTGGGCAATTCTATGGTTACGGAATTACACTGAGACTCAGATTTATCCCTTTAAAATGTATCCCAAACAAAAAGCATTTATTTTCTAAGTTTAGCTTTGGTTTTACTATTACAACAACTGTATATGCACAAGGACTCGTTCAAACAATTTACACAGAAACTGGAAGAACTGCAGATGCAAAGTTTGGTAACAGAGTTACAGTAAATTCTCCCTCAGTTTTTTATGCGACCACGTTTTCTAAAAACAAAAGATTTCTTCAGAAAAAAATGGGGTGTCAGCTATGACATGACACCTTGAGTTTGAAAAAAATATATTTTGGTTATTGAACTACAGTAAGTGAAGTGGATTTACACCCGGTAACAGAATTACGGTAAAGGAATTTCATCATGGGTCCCTGATCTGTACTACACAGAAATGCATAAAGATGATATGAATGTAATTCTCTTCATGTTGATGTATCCTAACTAGGTACACAAAGGTAGAAATAAGCACAATCATCCTGTTGCATTTATGGCTATTATTCTACCCCCAAACAAGGCCGAATTTGGTTGGTCCGGACCAGACCAAATCTAACCGAATCATAGACGTCTACGCATCGCGAAAAAGAATTGTCAAAATACAATCATTATCATTGATACACACTTTTTTATAACTTGTTTAGGTCATTGAAGTTCAGACTGGAGTATTTTATTCATAAAAAAATTAATTATATATTTATATATATAATTTTTTTTTACTCAGACACCCGTGACCCATTCAAAACCTCCCG